>NC_082648.1:66735990-67039020 GCF_028023285.1 Balaenoptera ricei
TTCCTTTTTTCCCAAGGAGTGGGCAAACTAAAACATAATATGCTCTAGTTATTTTAACTTGTAACAAAAGAACTGTTATTTAAAAGCATAAAAAAGAAGCTTTATTAAGATAAATTCTATTTGCAACAATTAATTTAAACGTATGGCATCACAAACCTTTATTATTTTGTAATTGCTTTAAATAAATAGAGACCAATTTAGCTATGGGATTTGCATTAACTACTGGCCGAGTTTTAATGGTCAGATTGCCTGTCTGTGGATGGCGAGATCTCCTTATACCTTCCCAGGCTATATTTATTTGAGTTTGCCCATTTCTTTGTATAGGCATAGTGTGAATTGATAAAGATCTCTGTATTTGATCAGGATAAAAGAGCAAAAGAGGAATACTGAATATCACCAGATCCATAGGATGAGATTACTGCTTGCTTGTTCAAGTAATATTATAGAAATACATGGTTATTTTAATCATCTCAAAGATGTCTCCATGAAAAATGTGTTAGAAAACTTCAGAAAAATAATGCATTGTTGGTTGACAAGCCACTTCAAATTTCCTTTCTGTGGAGTTATTTGTGTTCTATCATCCAGTCAGACCTTATCAGATATTTCTTTACTCCAATAGAAAAATACACTTTTCAACATAATCTTCTCATATTATTGTTGTCCTTCTGAGACTTTAAGTGTAAATTCTGTAATATAATACATGTTCCTGGCCAGCCTAATGCTTTAGAAGTTCAAAATCCAAAAACACATAAATAAACTAATATGGACAGAGCTAAACTAATATGGATAGAGCATGATGATTGGGTAATTCAGTGAAGATTTTATGCTTTTTCTTAAGTAAAAACTACACTTTACTGCTGACCTTGTCTCCAGAGCAACAGAGTAGTTGAAATGGGAATAAGAAATAGAAAATGCATGTGGGGTTCCTGCCATTCAGTGTGGAATAATAACAGTAATAGATTTTCTAAGAGCATTATTTCAAAGGGCTCTTACGTTAACAATCATCACACAAATATTTTTTTCCCTATATTCAGTGGTTGGAACATTACTCTCTTACTCAGGAAGCTGTACAAGATATATTTGGCTTTGGAAGTCCTACGTGGTAGTAGGATACTTTCTCCTTCCTAGGTAATTTCTACTAATGCAGATATCAATTATGCTTTCAGACTTTTCAATATCTTGCCCTGTGTGTTATGGGTAGTGCAGATTGGTTTTGTTTTATAGCCTTTGTTAATGCGTTTGCAGATTGCATTGAAAGAGTCTGAGAAAATTACTCCATACATCAGCATCAACAGTCCAAATTGTTTTCTTTTTTTTTTTTTTTTTGAAATCTACATACTGTGCTAGTGTACTACACTGTACAAATCAGTAAAAAAAAAAAAAAAAAAAAAATTAAATGATTAAAGTTCGTTCTGGAAAGTTTTAGGTCCGGAGCAAACGTACTTTTTGAATGCTTCTCAAAATTGAGCAAGAGAAAGGGAAGTAAATAAAAACGACTATGAAACCAAACATATATGCTGCTCTCTTCCTACCATCCAGATTCAGAAATACTTGTGACTTCTGACTTGGTGATTAATGTAACATCACTTGTGAAATCAATGAAAGTAAAATATTTTCCATACATGCATTGCTTTTCTCTAGCTAATGAACCTTAAATGAAGTTCTATTTATATAGATGTGCTAAGTGTGAACAGAGGAGGTTACTTGGTAATTGTAAGTTAATTAATTATAGCTGTAATAAATGCTTCTTTAAGAATTCCTATGGTAACATTTTGCAAGTAAAGATAATGTTATAGCCAACTGTGTTATCAAGATAATGCTCTTCTTTACTCAGCCATGTGTAGAAGAATAACCTTAACTGAATGTTGCAATGTTTCTAACCTGCATCGTATAAATTCTAATACATTTAAGTGCCATTGTGCTTAATTTTTATATCAGACTTGCTTCACTGTCTCCGTGTACTTTTCTTTTTCCCTCCTGGGTACAGATTGTCTATGCCACATAGAACAAATGATAGGACATTTTGTTAAATCAGGTAATGTCTTTCTCTTCCATGTGTCATGAATTTCAGTGTTACGAACACTTTCATGGAAGAAACAAAAACGTTGTACACTTTATAATACACTTTCAAAAACTGCCCAACAATACTTTGTTATATTTTACTCAAATATTTTTATAGCACAAAGTGAAATAAAGCATTACCTAATCAGAAGACTACTACCCAATTGCTTTGCTACATTGATCTTCTGAGAAACCTGCATTTGCTCCTTGTTGCCTTCTGTAATCTCATTCTAAGATTGTCTACAATATGGTCCAACCTACTTTTCCAGCCTTATTTCTCTCTACTTGCATACACCTGGTTCTCCTGCCATACCAGCCTACTGTCTAGAAACCAAAGATGCCTAGTGCTTTTCCTCCTCCATCGCTTTGCTTCTCCATAACTGGTCCCTCTGAGATGCTTTGCCCTATCAAAACTCAAACAAAGAATAGATCTTCCATGTACCCTAAGCCATTAGGGCTTTTGCTACTCCTTTGGATTTTAGTTTATATACAAAGAGAACTCATTACAGTCTGCTATGGGTAAGAGTTGTGAGTGGGTTCAACGCTCCCTCCCCCACCTTATCTTCTGGATAGAAATTTCTTGGGATTTCTCATTTTTGTATTCAGAACAGTGTTAGGCAGGTGCCTTGCCCACCAAAATATTCCATCAGCAAAATCCATTAAATGAAAATATATCATGAAGGGATTGCATCATTTGCTTTAGTGAGGCTTTCACAGAATGAAAGAAATAAGAATAGTTGTTTAAACAGTCTTATGTTTAAATTAAATGGAGGGGTAAAGTGATAGTGTCAGCTCAGAAGTACACCTACATTGTCCTTAAATAATGACTTGATTTAGGTGAAACAGGTCAGTTTCCTTCAGATTGTATCATGTCTCCAATATTGTTGCTTCAATTCTTATCTGCAGTCTGCACTCACCTCCCATGATCACCATCTAGACTTTTGGAGCTATTGCTCATGTATATATACATACATACATATATGTATATATGTATGTATCCTTATTTATATTTTCTTTATTCCAGAAAGAATAAAACATTTGTATTTAATAACAGAATAAATGCTCATCCAATTTTAAGGATTGATTTACATAAATGACACCTACTAAATAAATCCTTGATAAAAGAGAGGTGAATTAAAATAATCTCAAAATACTATCATTTGCAATGAATTTAACTATGAATGCCACAATTATTTGATTCCTTCCATGTTAAAAGTCTATTTTAAAAGTCACTAAGAACATTTTCCTGACCTAGAGAGCTTGTAAATTTTATTATATACCTCCTGCAAATACTTCTGATCATCAATTTTAAATAGTAATATTAAATTTGAGGTTGTGGTACACTGTGCCCGATGTGTTGATTGGGTCTTCTATGTTAACTTCTTTTCTTGGCATTTGCTTCTTTTCAATAAAGGAGCATGAAGACCGTCCAACATAGAAACGGCCTCTTAGGACCATGAATAATCTGTTATAGCTTATCAAAACAATGCAGAATTTTATATTTTAGGCTTGAATGCCCTAATTCACCAAGACAGTCACCTCTCACCCCTTGTTAAGGTAATGATCCATGTTAGTTCCCTATCATGTAACTTTCATATTAGACACATCACAGAACTAACCTGGCTTTTTCTTGTAGAACCTAAAAGAAAAGTGAACAAGTACACAGATAATGGGCAAAAGAATAAGGTTTAAGAGGTAGTAGTTTTCTACCTGGGAGAGAGAGAATGTGGAATAGTATAGAATAAGATATAATATTCTCTGCTTGAAATGTCTGGAGTTTATGATACAAACGCACCATCAATTTGGTAAACTAGACTTTTAGTGAGAGGGTACTGCATAGAGAAGGGAGACTGATTGGGTTCTTCAAGTGTTTAGTTCAACAGACATTTATTTAGAACCTCATATATGCCAGGCAATGTACTAGGTACTTCCTAGTACATTGTCATGGAGTTAAACAACCCCAAAAACTTTAACATGATGTACTAAGTGCTATGATACAGATATGAATTGGCATTCTATTGGACAGAGACCTTTTCTTCTACTTCATTTTGTTCCACACAACTCCTGGAATGGTACTACAGAAACACAAGGACATTTGTTGAGATTTGCCTGATTAGAGAGATGGAACTGTGACTTGACTTGGGGCCACCTCCAGTATACGGACAGTAAGACTGATTTGTATTCAATTTGGAAAAGGTCTGTGCTTCCCATCAACCTCTGCCAACCAAGTTTACTATTCTTAATATAATTAGCATTTAAATGATTTCATTATGTTGACATTTTAGTCCATGTTATGATTGCTAGTAAAATTAGAAATCCACATGTGGTAGATGATACTACATAGACTTCATTGAAGTCTGTTAAAGTGAATTATTACATGATTAGTTTCTGAGTCTCCCCTATATCAAAGAGATGGAAGTGATGATAATAAAATCAGTTTCTTTTCAAAAATGACATGACCTTAAACTATAACTGAAGAGGAAATTACAATGCTAGGGAATTCTATGGCAAAAACCAGAACACCACTGAGAAACATAGTAAAAATTCACTTGCTGTAATATGTAATTCCAAAAAAATTTTTATTTTAAATTGAAGGTTGTTCTCTTCAGCTGAGTTTTCTATCAGTGGGCCCCAAACTCAGGCCCTTATAATCCCTGCCTAGAATCCTACCTCCAAGGGAATTTCCCTGTTCTAAGGACTTAGTTCTAAGGAATTAATCTTGATCGTATTCCTTTTGACGGTGAAAATTAGTTGCCATTCACATTAGACCCCTAAAGGATCAAAGAATAGAAGCTGAGAAACAAGCTCACCCATGTTATTGCCTCACTGGATCTGTTGTTATTACATTCATTATATCATTTCATGGGTGAAATGAAAGTCTTTTTCCAAACCCAAGTAAAATAGTGTCAAATTTTTAAGTAAAATTTTATTGAACTCTCCTCCAAATTTCTAATGCTAGATCACTCAACTGCTTTCTCTAGTGAAAAATCTAGTGTGACTTAACTATACATTCCCCATGTAACTTGTTGGACAGTCTTCATTTCTCAAATATATTTAGGTTTTTAAAACATCTTTGAGTTCTCGGAGTAAATCATTAATTCAAAATTTTATAGGATTGCATTTATGGTTATTTTAAGAAAAAGAATTTTATCAGAATCAAGTGGTTTGTTCTTATAGCAAGTGTCTTATTTCGTTTCTTCTGCCCTTTGGTCTTTTCTATTTATCAATTTGTTTTCATCCACTGATGTCTGGTGTTTGGAAACTGACTTCATGTGCATTCACTTTTGGAGTGGAAATCCCATTCTATTCTTTGAAATGCTTACCATTTCCAATACCCACACATCTAATTCTAAGAACTAGTTTTTAAAATGTGTTTTCTCCAAGTAAAGTTTTTTGGTTTTGGTTTTTTTGCTTGTTTGTTTGCTTTTTGTTTTTTTTTTTTTTAATTTCTAAACCTCTTAGAATTAAATAAGCATTGTCCATTTAAAGAGTTGAGAGTTTGGCTGTTTGAGTTAACACAAACTTTTGTGTTTTGGGGTCATCACATAACATCTTTTAGCCATCCCCCTGGTATTTATTTAGCTCTTAACTTAGATATTCACTCAAATTTGGTTGACTCTAGTTAGAAAATGTATCTCTAGACATCCATGACCATGCAACTTTTACTTCCTGCCTAATCTGATGTGAAATATGTAGATGTTTGTAGGACAAATGTTTTATGCGTCTCATAAATATATCCTTGAAGGTAATCCCACAATAGTAAATCCTCATATGTAGATGAAACTATTATGTTGATTTAGAAATCTTTTGTTTAATGTAGGAATAATGCGATTCAGGTAAAAGTTCCAGGAGTAGTAATGAATTTACAAAGGTTACATGCTGAACATTCCTTGAAAAGACTTCTACTTTTAAGGCTTTTTATGCTGCAGAGATTAGATATATTCAATTACTTTTAGAAATCAAAGATACCTCAATAAATCAAGTAATCTAGTCTTTTTCCTTAGGGTAGGTATTGTGTTACCCCATCTTACAGATGAAGCAATTAAGATGCAGAAAGCATGTGAATTGCTTCAGGTGATACACACTGAATAAGTAGAAGAGGAATGTCTAGAAAATAGGCTTTTTACCTTCTCAAAGTCCATTCCAACACTACAGAGACTTTGTTGCAAAAGAAAAATGGGATTCAGATAGAGAGCTGAATGTAGATACTAACTCTACCACTTACTAATTCCAAAGAAGTTGTGACCTGAGTTTGCTCCTAGGCAGAGATTTAACACCTACTTCACCATGTCCTTGTGAAGATGAATGTGATAAATATATGCAGTTTGCTGAGTGCAGCTAATTAAATAGCAGTTATACTTACTTTTTTTTAAATCATGCTGCTTCTCCAAAAATAAGCATATAAACCCCGACAATGAATCTTTGCAGAGGGCAGTTTTTGTGTGAATATAAAGGCCCAGGATACTATAAGCAAATTTGTGTTGATGTTTTTTTAATGTACCAGTAAGAAAGAGATAAAGAAGACAATGTCTTGAGAACTAGTTTAATGTGAGAAATCACTTATTTTCTATTTTATCTCTACAATTTTTCCCCAATTAAATAGAAGTGACTGAAGACCACTTCTTCTAGGCTATGGTTTTGTCACAGTTGGCCCTGAACTTCCAGCTTGGTACTTTCCCATGGTGCTGAACTAAACTCAAAACACAACAAAATTTGAGCCAATTAGCATAGACCTGTAAAGATTTCATGCCGTATCCCAACATCACGCTTATTTGGTCATTGAACTTTGTTGGGCTTGAATTTGCAGCAAATCAAGGTTTAAATGTCATTTTCTCTCCTTCAGTCTTAAATCTGTATACAGAATTGATGCCCCACTCCCCCTACCCAACCTCAAAAAAATTGGGAAAGTTGAGTTAACTTATTTTCATTGCTTGTCACTTCATCGTGTCTTATTAGGACAGGTGCAGTTTTTATAGCTACCTTGGAGCCCTTTGCAAAGATATTTGGTTGGCTTCTCCTTTTCCAGCAATTATGTCAGCATCTATGTTATGTAAATATTCTCCACAGTCTCTAATTGTTGCAGCACCAGAATCTGTAGAGAAATCAAAACCCTCTGAAAATAGTCCAGTTCGTTTGTGTTATCTTTCCCTTGTGCCTTCCTCCTCTTTTGTACCCCTGGCTGCCCACAGAGACACTAATTCTGCCATCAGCGACCCTCCAGCTTTCTTATTGTGGTATCACCATCAGTGGTCTTGATTTGAACATAGAACCATAAGAAACATTCTGCTCTCTTCTGACAAAGCTGGGAAAGTGGCCCCTCTCACCTCTCCGATAGATCAGACTGAATTGGCAAACTAATTTCAAGTCATAGATTCAGGTGCCTTTCAGGCTATTTGACTAGGTCTTTCTAGTTAAATAACAGTATACCTTTCATCCCCCTATAATAGGCCCTTGGCCTTTCTTCCCAAAAATGCCGAGAGGAATAGGTGCTGATAAGAAAGCAAGGCAGGGGATACACAGAAGTCCCAGGATCACCAACCATGGTTAATGGCCAAGAAGTCATTTTTTGGTATCTGCCAATCAGTATTCCAGTACATTTTCTGAGCTCAAAATATACTCTGCCCATCTCCATCAACAGATGAGTATTTACCATGCATTTACTCATTTTAAGTACCACCTTATTGTAGGGAAACACAAATGCATAGCACATGCCTCCTCTAGTAGTCAATTCAAAATCAGCATAGATGGGACTGGGGAAAGTAATGAGATCATATATAAGTAAGGGCTAAATTATGTGTTACTGAATGTAAGTGCTCCACAAGCTTGTAGGAAAGAAAACATGAGAAAGCTAGTGGGTTTTTTTTTCAATTTGTTTTATTGAAGTATAGTTGATTTACAATGTTGTGTTAGTTTCTGCTATACAGTAAAGTGATTCAGTTATACATAAATATAATTGTTTGCATTTGTTAATCCCAAACTCCCAATCCATCCCTCTCTTACCACCCTTCCCCTTGGCAACCACAAGTCTGTTCTCTATGTCTGTGAGTCTGTTTCTTTTTCATAGATAGGTTCATTTGTGTCATATTTCAGATTCCACATATAAATGATGTCATATGGTATTTGTCTTTCTCTGTCTGACTTACTTCACTTAGTATGATCATCTCTAGGTCCATCCATGTTGCTGCATTATTTCATTCTTTTTTACGGCTGAGTAGTATTCCATTGTGTGTGTGTGTGTGTGTGTGTGTGTGTGTGTGTGTGTGTGTGTGTATCTATCTATCACATCTTCTTTATCCATTCATCTATTGCTGGACATTTAAGTTGTTTCCATGTCTTGGCTATTGTAAAGAGTAAGAAGCCAGTGTTGATCATCAAAGGCATCATGGAGGTATCTGCAACTGTGCCTGGTGGGTCTTGAATTAAATAGCTCTTCATGGAATTAAATATAGATCCTAAGACTTTCTTCAGCTTTCTCTTCTCTAAGATGGACAGTAACAATTCTATGACCATGTAGTAACAATATTTCTATAAACTCCTGCCATTTCATGGCTTCTTTTGAACACTTTCCACTTCTATTCACTTGGGAACTCTAGATGTGGAAGCAGAGAGTGTGTAGTGTCACAATAATAATAAAAAGAACAGATAAAGATGTCTACATCTGCATGCTTCTATCAGTAGTATATGTAAATGTCACTTCACACATGCCAAAGCCATAAAGCACATTTTGCATTCTCTCTTCTATATTAAAGTCTCTTTCGATGGGATTTGTTTCCCATTACTTGAATCAATGCATTGCTCTTTTATTCATCTTTTCTTTTCCACCCTCCATTTGTCTTCATTTAAAACTCATATCTGGCTATTCTCTTCTACAAAAATGTTCACAGTTACCCATTTTAATAAACAGAACCACATACAGAAATATTTAGAAACGGAAGGCACCTTAGAGAATCACCTTTTTCCACACTCATGGCTGATGAAATTGAGGTTAAAATAGATTAAGGGGTTTGCCTAAAGTCACACACTAGATAAGACAGAGGCAGACTAGGATTATGACACTTAATTTTACTTTTATCAATATTCAATATTATTCATTCAACAAACATTTATTTGTGTGATAGGAACAATTCTAGGAGCTGAAGGCCAACAGAGGCTCCCCTAGGCATAATTCTGGTCCTGTGACTCATGTTTCTTCGAGTTTCTTCTCCCTTTGCTGTGCTCACTGTGGCTTTCTGCTATACCTTTTTTAAAAATTGTTTTATTTCTTCATGTATTGATAGTGTCCTTATCTTCACTCAGTCCCAATTAACTTTCCCGAGCTTTTCATTTAATTAATTCCCATCCTCCTTTTCAAGGTACAAACTGGCTCTCTCCTGGCTCAGTGCCATTCTGCCTCATTATCAGGCCCCCATTCTAAAATAATTATTTTGAGTATAATGAAAATGTTAAACATGGTTGAACCCAGTATGTGATTTGTTATAACTCTGACTGCCAACAGATGTTTTGTAGTATGTTTTGACTTGTATAATAAAGTGTCACATCAAAAAAATGAGCAAACCCTTCATCCTTCCCCTGACCCACCCATTTCATTCTTTGTTGGTAAATATTTGCTTCTGTCGTAATGAGGACAGGCTTGTTAGACTTAAGCCTCTTAAGTGACTGTGAAAGGTTAGATACAAAACATAGGTAAAATGTTCTTTCCTCTAATATGAGGTACAATCTTTTGGCCTTCTACCTTCCTTTAAAGGAAAGTCCATATTCTGTGTTATTGCCTTATTTACTGTTCCTACCAGCAACTATAGTGATTGCATTTAGGTACAGAATATTTGTTTACTCTATTACTTGATGGAATATTTTTCTTTTATCACCTAATATTCTCTAATAGTTACCCAGATAAATGTCATTGTCTTATCTTTTGTAGCTATAGACAGAATAAAACCATCTTGTGCTTGATGATCAAAATAAGAATAGCCACAGTTCGGTGTAATGTTTTGTAGAGATACTGAAAAATGGCATTTTATATTTATTTAATTTTTTTAAAAGATAGTTTTTAGGTTCTCTTTTTTTGGTTATGTTTGTTTTGCTATTTCAAACTCTCATAAAGCGTTGCAACAATAGGACAGGAAGTTCTCATGTTCCCTTTACCTAGATTAACCAACTGTTTACATTTTATCCTATATATCAGTTTCTCTTTCTCATAAAAAATGATATACATATATATACATATATATTCTTCATATTATATATGTTACATATGTGTGTGTATATATACAGTTCATAAACCATTTGAGAATAAGTTGGAAACATGGTGTGACTTATCCTAAATACTTTAGCATATATATCAGTGTATTTCCTGAGTACAGGACATTCTCTTACATTACAGAGAACAAGAATCAAACACAGGCAATTTATCGTTGATGTAATACCATTATCTAATGCATAGTCCACATTCAAATTTCATCCACTGTCACAATAATGTTCTTAATGGCTAATTGTTTTTTCCCATTGGTCCAGGATCTAATCTAGAATCATGTAAGCCATTTAATTGTCATGCTGTGCTTTACTTTTTTGTTTAAAAGCTTGCATTCAGTCACTAATGACCTGGATAGTGTCTCTTTTTAAAGTAGTTGCTGCTTGCTGACTACTGTTCCAAGAATAGGAATTTAAGCCAAAAGCTGTCTAACAAAATCCCTTAGGAATAATGTTATCTGTGCCGAGGAAATGGCACAACAACTTTGAAACCCTGTTGTGACGACAAGTTTTGGCATTTCAGTAGGAGACAGTAAAGAGAACTCTGAGTTTAGCAACATTTTGCAGTTCTGAAATTTAAAACTTGGAATAGAGATTCTGTTGCCATTCCAGTCAAGGGATAATGTTTACCAGTAGCCATGTTGCACAGATTCACAGTGCAGACTTTAAATCCAACCCTAAATAAATATTTAGCTCAATGCTGTGTTAGTGAATGCTCAGTTAAAATCAATGTTTTCATCAAAATGAAATACTGGAGATATTTTTTAAAGTTTGGATGTAAATATTAGTTATTTGTCATTTTTTAATCTAAGTCCCCTTTCTTAAAAAGCTGTGCATTTTTAAATGTCTAGCATTAAAATGAATATAAGTAGTTCCCTCCCCCCCCAAAAAAACAAGAAACACTGATCTGTAGTATTTATGATGCCTAAAGCATGCAGTGTTTTGCTTAGTTCTGTAAATAGAATTATGATTAGGGCTACAAGGCTTCCACAGCAATTTCTAGCCACTGTTGAGCAATAGTGATACCTAAGTCTCAGACAATTTTCTTTTTTCTCCATGTCAGGCTTGCTTCTAAAACTAGATAAAAAGAACATGAAAGAGCCATCAGTTTTACTGACTATGAATACATATCATGTATTATGAAAACTATATGAACCTACCTACCTAAACAGATTCATTTTGGGTTTTTTTTAAGTATTGTAAAAACAGGCAAAAGTACCAAGTACCAGGAAACTGAGTCAGACCTACTGATAGCAATTACACTACTGAAAAACCAGATGGTTGACGGGAGGTGCAGAATCATCACGTGTTATTTTCACGTTTTCCCTCTAAAAGAGAGAGAGATGTTTATACATGCAAGAGACAAATTAGCTACCAGAAAAATACTATGCACATCCATATTCAGCACATAGATTAAAAATAAAATAGTTGTTTGTTCCCTACAGTAGAACAGGCTTGCCCATTCATCCTTGTGATAGATATGCATGCAAAACCAAAATGAAACCAAATCCCTGCAGATGGCTCATAAGTCACAAAAGCTTTAATCCTTTCATTGCATCCCTTTGGGAAGCCTGTCCCTTGGTTAGTAATAACATGCAATATGTATAATGTCAAGTATTCTCTTAGTTTTTTAGTAGAAAGACTTCATTTTTTCTAACAGATTTTTGTCCCTGTATTTCATATAAAGAGCTTTATGCCACTCTGTTACCTTAATATGTACGTCCATAGAATTCTGTTGTAGCTTTTGTTTTAATAAGAAAAGTGTCAGTAAGCAGAAACTATGTATGGAAATCTTATCTAAAATTGATTGTGGCTCAGAGTCATATTTTAAGAGGCAGGCAGGTAAATCTAAGGTGCATTTTTACATTGCTCTTTCTAGTGGATTTTGCTAGAAAACAGTTGAGTTTCAAGCAGGACTAAAATGAAAGGAGACCTTGGAGTCTTAACCATTGAACAGATGCAGTAAATGCAGCTTTGGAAATATAGCTGTCACGTCACATCTTTTCCACTGAGTACCTATGTAAGCCAATCACCAGAGCTGCTGTCATTATAATATTTTTGTACTTTTGTTGAAAACAGACGCTGTGAGAACTCTTTAAACAGAGTAACGTGCCTATTATCAACCTATTTTTAAATACTTCTTTCCTTCTTGATTTTCATTCCATTTAAATTTTTGATGACCAAAACTGATGAGAACTTATAATAAAAAGGTACTTGTCTCTAGCACTGTGAAATTGTTCATTTGTGATTTGCTAACTTATCAAACCAAATCAGAAATTCTTGATATCTTTATAACATTAAAGCAGTTCCTGATATTGACTCTTGGGAAGGATTTAATTTTCTTATTCTCTAAACTGAAAGTTGTACTGCTCTCTGCGATGCTGTGAGATTATTTTTCTCTTTATCCCTGATGGGATTTTATATATATGTGTGCATATATTATATATATAGTATATATGTGTATAAATGTATGTGTATGTACTTATACACATAAACACACACACTAGAATAGTTTTAGGTTATATCCGAACCTTGATATGGCTCCGAAAATAGGCAAATAGGTAGAATATATTGAAGTGCTCAATATAGCAACAGGCATTTAATTGACTAATAATTGTATGATTCCTTTTTAATGAATAAAATAATGAAATATTCTCTAACAATGTCTGCCTAACTTAGTAGTATTTCAGTTTTCAAATGGAAAAACTATAATGTAGGGAGCATAATGAACTTCCACAAAATCAGTGTATAAACTATGCACAGAACCTTGATCTCTAAATCTTCAACTTTAAAATCCCTATCTGTCTATCTTATACTATATCTACTAAATATATATATGATATTGTATTGTATTTGGATGTATATAGTGCAAGATGTTTAAGTAGAAATATTAAATAATAAAATGAATCAGTTATAATTCATGACAATATGAAATGATTCTGAACTATGTGTACTCACCTAACCATTGTGCATATTGTTTCCTTTTAGGAAAAAAAATACCTGAAAGAAAGAAAACAAAGAATAAAATACCCCAGAATTCCTAAAGAACAGTAAGTACTTTAACGAGACAATGATTATACTAGAGCTTCTATAAAATTAGAAGACCTTACAAATTTCTTTTACAGAAATATTCACCTTACTATTTTCTAAGATAAGAAACTAACATACTAAGTAAATGGAGCCTTCTAAAACTCAATTTCAATTTACTGGAGCAAACTGAAAATCATTTATCCTATAATCCTCTTAGATAAGAGGCCAGGGTAATCCTTGTGATACATATATGTGGCAGAAAATGTTTATGTTGATTCCATCATATCTTTTGACTAGCATCGTATCATTTTAAATTCTATAGAAGAAAAACAAGTAATCAGTACAATTTAATCAAAGTACCTCACGTTCTCTGTATGTGATACAAATTTTTTTTCACTTTCAACAAAATTTTAAGCAGAATCAGTACACTTGGTTTGTTTATAGTCATTAAATTAGAATTATTAAAAAATGGCAACCATCTGCAGGCATTAAAGCAGAGCTTAATCTCATTAGTACATTTCTTTCCAATCTTCTCACAACTTAATTATGACATGTATTTCCTTACATAGCTATTATTTGTTAGTAATAATTGCTTTCCTAAATATGTTTTTATTAAACAAAATTAAGTGCATTCTTGATATCATTCTTTCTGGTAAAACTAGTAATATTGTAATGATTTCCTAGATGTAAACAATTACATATAATGTAAACAATTATAAATTTTGAATATGTAAATATCAAAAATAGTAAAATAAATATAGGAAAGCAAAATCCACTTTGGTGACCCATGGTATATCACTTTTAATACCATGGTAGTTTTGAAATGAGTTTGCAAATGCACTTCTCTAAAATTTAAAACAGAAATGTTGAAGTAAAATGTAGTGAAGTAGCAAAATGATAGATCTATATCTTGATATATATCAAAACAGAATAAAGTCCAAGGGAAAGGCTATAAGTGTGATATAAAAAAAGAAATTCATGAATAATTTTTCTAGGATATATACAAAGTACACTTACATAATAAGATTTTCTAGCACCCAAAGAACTTTAAGATGTGATTCATGCATTAAATGATTAAATATAATTAATCATGGTAATGATGATATAAATGCAATTTATCTTAAACTTATTTTACTTTTGAAGTGTGAGAGAAGCAGGAAGAAAAGGATTTTCTTTTACTTACCTATCTGAATATTATCCCTGTGCTGCCTCACTTTATACAAAGTACTTTACCTCACTTTTTGTTGTGGTTATGGATGGCTATACACTTTCAGTTTTAATCAGAGATTTATAAAATTCAAACTTCAGAGCTTTCAAAAACTGTTCCTTGTTTTAAAAATGAAACTCCAAATATGTGAATTGCTTTTCTGAGGTGACATAATATGTTTACATCGTCTTGGGTATAAAAAGGATAATTTAAGAATTAGATTTTTCTATCATGTTTAAAAAAAAAAAAAAAGCGCTGCCAATTTGAGTGAATTGCAGAATATGAAATAAATGGGCAATTTCTTTTTGACATGTTTTATTGCCAACATCTTACTGACCAGAGAAAGTCAACTAAGGAATTCAGCCAAAACATAACACCTAGAAATTGTCCCACAAGAAGTCTAGCTTCCCTTTAAGTTTTGTTTTTATGTAAATAAGTCAGTTTTTAAACATAATTTCAATTCCTTACATTACTTATTGGGGAAAAGGTTGGATTTTTAAATGAAAACCATACATTTTTGTTTTAAGGTCTTTATACAAGAGCCAGATAATACCTACCCTAGCCTCTCACAATTTCTTAGTCATCTTCCTATAATTTTATTGTGACAAGCGATCAATGGCTTTTTATCTGATCTGATTAATCTATAACTTATTTGGTCTGTTATTCAGTGTGACTTATATAAGTTATTTGATTTGAAATGTAATTTTCAATAGGATTTAGTATGGCATACTTTGGAGGGACCTGATTCAAGTGATGACATCTTTTGCTCATTTGGAATAACCCTAGGGAAAATAATGTATGTTTCCAAGAAAAAAATCATGCCTTTTCTTGGTGCATTTTGTGGTATGGGGCCGTTTTTCCCTTCAGTCTTTGTCTTTTATTTAACAACAGCATGTTTAACTACTCATAAATAATTGTAAGGAAAAAGTGACTCTTTTTAAGATACATATCATCTGATTTAATGGTTCCAGAATTCTTATGCCCTAATCCTTCCTTCTATTTTTTTTTTTAATTTTTCTTTTATATTGGAGTATAGTTGATTAACAATGTTGTGTTAGTTTTAGGTGTACAGCAGAGTGATTCAGTTATACATATACTTGTATCTATTCTTTTTCAAATTCTTTTCCCATTTAGGTTATTGCAGAGTATTGAGCAGAGTTCCCTTGCATTACAGTAGGTCTTGTTGGTTACCTATTTTAAATATAGCAGTGTGTGCATGTCAATCCCAAACTCCATATTGATCCCTGCCCCCTCATCCTTTCTCCCCAGTAACCATAAGTTCATTCTCTAAGTCTGTGAGACTGTTTCTGTTTTGTAAATAAGTTCAATTGTATCATTTTTTTTTAAGATTCCCCATATAAGCGGTATCATATGATATTTGTCTTTGTCTGTCTTACTTCCCTTAGTATGATAATCTCCAGGTCCATCCATGTTGCTGCAAATGCCATTATTTCATTCTTTGTAATGGCTGAGTAATATTCCATTGTATTTATGTACCACTTCTTCTTTGTCCATTCGTCTGTCGATGGACATTTAGGTTGCTTCCATGTCCTGACTATTGTAAATAGTGCTGCAATGAACATTGGGGTGCATGTATCCTTTCGAACCATGGTTTTCTCCAGATACATGCCCAGGAGTGGGATTGCTAGATCATATGGTAACTCTATTTTTAGTTTCTTAAGGAACTTCCATAATGTTCTCCATAGTGGCTGTACCAGTTTACATTCCCATCAACAGCATATGAGGGTTCCCTTTTCTCCACACCCTCTCCAGCATTTATTGTTTGTAGACTTTTTGATGATGGCCATTCTGACCATTGTGAGGTGATACTCATTGTAGTTTTGATTTACATCTCTCTAATAATTAGCGATGTTGAGCATCTTATCATGTGCTTTTTGGCCATCTGTATGTCTTCTTTGGAGAAATGTTTATTTAGGTCTTCTGCCCATTTTTTTAATTTTTTCTTTAATGTTAAGCCACATGTTTGTAAATTTTGGAGATTAATCCCTTGTCGGTTGCATCGTTTGCAAATATTTTCTCCCTTTCTGTGGATGGTCTTTTCGTTTTCTTTCTGCTTTCCTTTGCTGTGCAAAAGCTTTGAGTTTAATTAGGTCTCATTTGTTTATTTTTGTTTATATTTCCACTACTCTAGGCGAGGGATCAAAAAAGATCTTGCTGTGATTTATGTCAAAGAGTGCTCTGCCTTTATTTTTCTCTAAGAGTTTCATAGTAGTTGGTCTTATATTTAGGTCTTTAATCCAGTTTGAATTTATTTTTGTGTATGGTATTGAAGAATGTTCTAATTTCATTTTTTTACATGTAGCTGTCCAACATTTCCAGCACCATTTATTGAAGAGACTGTCTTTTCTCCATTGTATATCCTTGCCTTCTTGGTCACAGATTAATTGACCACAGGTGCATGGATTTATCTCTGTACTTTCTATCCTGTTCCATAATCTATATGTCTGTTTTTGTGCCAGTACCATACTGTTTTGATGACTGTAGCTTTGTAGTATAGTCTGAAGTCCAGGAGCCTGATTCTTCCAGCTCCATTTTTCTTTCTTGAGATTGCTTTGGCTATTCAGGGTCTTTTGTGTCTCCATACAAATTTTAAGATTTTTTATTCTAGTTGTGTGAAAAATGCCATTGGTAATTTAATAGGGATTGCATTGAATCTGTAGATTGCCTTGGGTAGTATAGTCATTTTGACAGTTTTGATTCTTCCAATCCAAGAACATGGTATATCCTTCCATCTGTTTGTGTTGTTTTCAATTTCTTTCATCAGCATATTAAAGTTTTTGGAGTACATATCTTTTGCCTCCTTAGGTGGGCTTATTCCTAGGTATTTTATTCTTTTGATGTGATGGTAAATGGGATCGCTTCTTTAATTTCTCTTTCTGAACTACTGTTGTTAGTGTATAGAAATGCAATAGACTTCTATGTATTTATTTTATATCCTGCATTACCGAATTCATTGATGAGTCTAGTAGTTTTCTAGTAGCATCTTTAGGATTTTCTATGTCATCTGCAAACACTGACAGTTTTACTTCTTCTTTTCCAATTTGGATTCCGTTTCTTTCTTTTTCTTCTCTGATTGCTGTGGCTAGGACTTACAAAACTATGTTGAATAAAAGTGGTGAGAGTGGACATCTTTGTCTTGTTCCTGATCTTATAGAAAATGCTTTCAGTTTTTCACCATTGAGCATTATGTTAGCTGTAAGTTTGTCATATATGGCCTTTATTATGTTGAGGTAGGTTCCCTGGATGCCCACTTCCTGGAGAGTTTTTTTTATCATAAATGGGTGTTGAATTTTGTCAAAAGCTTTTTCTGCATCTATTGAGATGATCATATGGTTTTTATTCTTCAGTTTGTTAATGTGGTGTATCACATTGATTAATTTGCATATATTGAAGAATCCTTGCATTCCTGGGATAAATCCCACTTGATCATGGTGCATGATTCTTTTCACGTATTGTTGGATTTTGTTTGTTAGTATTTTGTTGAAGATTTTTGTGTCTATGTTCATCAGTGATATTGGCCTGTAATTTTCTTTTCTGTGGTATCTTTGTCTGGATTTGGTATCAGGGTGATGGTGGCCTCATAGAATGAGTTTGGGAGTGTTCCTTCCTCTGCAATTTTTTGGAATAGTTTTAGAAGGATGGGTGTTAACTCTTCTCTAAGTGTTTGATAGAATTCACATGTGAAGCCATCTGGTCTTGGACTTCTGTTGGAAGATTTTTAATTACAGTTTCAATTTCATTACTTGTGATTGGTCTGTTCATATTTTCTACTTCTTCCTGGTTCAGTCTTGGAAGGTTATACCTTTCTAAGAATTTGTCCATTTCTTCTAGGTTTTCCTTTTATTGGCATATAGTTGCTTGTAGTAATCTCTTATGATTCTTTATTTCTGTGGTGTCATAACTTTTCCTTTTTCATTTCTAATTTTATTGTTTTGAGCTCTCTCCCTCTTTTTCTTAATGAGTCTGGCTAAAGGTTTATCAATTTTGTTTATCTTCTCAAAGAACTAGCTTTTAATTTCATTGATCTTTTGTATTGTTTTCTTCATCTCTATTTCATTGACTTCTGCTCTGATCTTTATGATTTCTTTCCTTCTACTAACTTTGGGTTTTGTTTGTTCTTCTTTCTCTAGTTGCTTTAAGTGTAAGGTTAAGTTGTTTATTTGAGGTTTTTCTTGTTTCCTGAAGTAAGATTGTATTGCTATAAACGTCCCTCTTAGAACTGCTTTTGCTGTGTCCCATATGTTTTGGGTCATTGTGCTTTCACTTTCATTTGTCTCTAGGTATTTTTTGATTTCCTCTTTGATTTCTTCAGTGATTCCTTGGTTATTTAGTAGCATATTGTTTAACCTCCACATGTTTGTGTTTTTTACAGTTTTTTTTTCCTTGTAGTTGATTTCTAATCTCATAATGTTGTGGTCAGAAAAGATGCTTGATATGATTTCAATTTTCTTAAATTTACCGAAGCTCACTTTTTGGCCCAGCATGTGATCAATCTTGGAGAATGTTCCATGTGCACTTGAGAAGAATATGTATTCTGCTGCTTCTGGATGGAATGATCTATAAATATCAGTTAATCCATCTGGTCTAATATGTCATTTAAGGCCTGTGTTTCCTTAGTGATTTTTCTGTCTCGATGATCTGTCCATTGATGAAAGTGGGGTGTTAGAGTCCCCCATTATTATTGTGTTACTGTCAATTTCTTTTTTATGGCTGTTAGGAGCACCTCAATATATTAGGCAAATGCTATGTTGGGTGCATATATATTTACAATTGTTATATCTTCTTCTTGGATTGATCCCTTGATCATTATCTTGTGTCCTTCTTTGTCTCTTGTAACAGTCTTTATTTTAAAGTCTACTTTGTCTGATATGAGTACTGCTACTCCAGCTTTCTTTTGATTTCTCTTTGCATGGAATACCTTTTTCCATCCCCTCACTTTCAGTCTGTATGTGTCCCTAGGTCTGAAGTGGGTGTCTTATAGACAACATGTATATGGGTCTTGTTTTTGTATCCATTCAGCCAGTCTATGTCTTTTGGTTGGAACATTTAATCTGTTTAAGGTAATTGTTGATATGTATGTTCTTATTGCCATTTTGTTAATTGTTTTGGATTTGTTTTTGTAGGTCTTTTTTCTTCCCTTCCTCCTTTGTTCTCTTCTTTTGTGATTTGAGGGCTAACCTTAGTGTTGTGTTTGGCTTCGTTTTTCTTTTTTGTGTGTGTATCTATTGTAGATTTTCAGCTTGTGGTTACCATGAGGTTTTGCTATAGCAGTCTATATATAAACAAGATTGTTTTTAAGTTGCTGGTCTTTTAATTTCAAATGCATTTCCAATATCCTGCATTTGTGCTCGCCTCTTCTCGCAGTTGCTGGTTTTGATATCATATTTGTGTGAAAATGATTTCCTACCTTTATGGTATATCTGTCTTTACCAGTGAGCTTTTCCGTTCATAATTTTCTTGTTTCTAATTGTGGCCTTTTCCTTTCTGCCTAGAGAAGTTCCTTTGGCATTTGTTGCAAAGCTGGTTGGGTACTGCTGAATTCTCTTAGCTTTTGCTTGTCTGTAAAGCTTTTGATTTATCTGTCAAATCTGAAGGAGAGCCTTGCTAGGTAGAGTATTCTTGGTTGTAGGTTCTTCCCTTTTATCACTTTAAATATTTCATGCACTGCCTTCTGGACTGCAGAGTTTCTGCTGAGAAATCAGCTGATGACCATATGGGGATTCCCTGTATGTTTGTGCTTTTCCCTTGTTGCTTTTAATACTTTGTCTTTAATTTTTGTCAATTTGATTCCTATGTTTCTTGGCATGTTTCTCCTTGGGTTTATTCTGTCAGGGACTCTTTGCTTCCTGGACTTGGGTGACTGTTATTCTTCCCATGTTAGGAAAGTTTTCAGCTATTATCTCTTCAAATATTTTCTCAGGTCTTTTCTCTCTCTCTTTTCCTTCTGAGACCCCTATAATGCAAATATTGGTGCATTTAATGTTGTCCCAGCGGCCTCTTAGACTGTCCTCATTTCTTTTCATTCTTTTATGTTTATTCTGTTCTTCAGCAGTGATTTCCACCATTCTGTCTTCCAGGTCACTTCTCCGTCTTCTGCTTCAGTTATTCTGCTATTGATGCCTTCTAGTGTATTTTTCATTTCAGTTATTGTATTGTTCATCCCTGTTTGTTTGTTCTTTATATCTTCTAGTTCTTTGTTAGACATTTCTTGTATCTTCTCAATCTGTGCCTTCATTCTTTTTTGAGATCTTAGATCATCTTTACTTTCATAACTCTGAACCTGTTTCAGGTAGATTGCCTATCTATCTCCACTTCACTTAGTTGCCCTTCTAGGGTTTTATCTTGTTCCTTCCTCTGGGACATATTCCTCTGCTGTCTCATTTTGTCTAACTAACTTTCTGATTGCAGTTTCCATTCTGCAGGGTTGTATTTCTTCATGCTTCTGCTGTCTGCCCCCTGGTGGGAAGGACTGGTTCTTGTCCACCAGTGGGTGGAGCTGGGTCTGTTCCTCTGGTGGGCAGGGCCATATCAAGGGGTGTTTATCGGGCAGGTGTATGCTCAGGAAGACTTCAAGCAGCCTGTCTGCTGAAGGGTAGGGCTGTGTTCCTGCCCTGTTGGTTGTTTGGCCTGAGGCATCCCAGCACTGGAGCCTACAGGCTGTTGGGCGGGGACAGGTCTTGGTGAGAAGGGGTGGCCTCCAGGAGGGCTCATGCCAATGAGTACTCCCCAGAACTACTGCTGCCAGTGTCCTTGTCCCCACACTGTGCCACAGCCACCCTCACCTCCACAGGAGACCCTCCAATACTAGCAGGTAGGTCTGGCCCAGTCTCTTATGAGGTCACTGCTTTTTTCTGTGGGTCCTGGTGCTCACAAGACCCTGTGTGCACCCTCCAAGAGTAGCGTTCCTCTTTCCCCCAATCCTGTGGAATTCCTGAAATCTAACCCTGCTGGCCTTCAAAGCCAGATTCTCTGGGGTCTCCTCCTACCATTGCCAGACCTGCAGGCTGGGGTGCCTGACGTGGTGCTCAGAACTTTCACTCCTGTCGGAGAACTTCTGTGGTTTAATTATTTTCCAGTTTGTGGGTTGCCCACCCCCCCCACCCCAGGTATGGGATTTGATTTTATCGTGATTACACCCTTCCTACTGTCTTGCTGTGGCTTCTCCTTTATCTTTGGATGTAGGGTATCCTTTCTGGTAGGTTCCAGCATTCTTTTGTCAATGGTTGTTCAGCAGTTAGTTGTGATTTTGGTGTTTCTGTAAGAAGAGGTGAGCTCATGTCTTTCTACTTCACCATCTTGTCTCTGCCCACACTGGATCCTTCCTTCTTTCTTTAGTTCCTTCCTTCCTCAAAATAAATGACTCTGAATAATAAAAAATATATAGTTTATTATTTCTTTAAAATTTTATAAAATATTTCTGAAGAGAAATAATCTGAATTAAAATGATGCTGTCAAATATGTGTTAATATATGTCTTAACCTCCAAAGAATTCATGAGTTAGGGGTGTCAGTGCATGGAGTAAAGCATGATATAAGGTGACTATTTTTCTTGTCTTTGTCTGTAGCATACATGCTTGTATTATACACCCATGACTAGTAAATGAGCTTTTACAACTTTTATTAGAATCAAACCTTACAAATGAAAGATGTTTCGCATAGGAAAGCCATACAGACCTCCTATAATTTTGCTTCAGAGCCCATAGCTTAAGAATGATTTGGTGGGGACTTCCCTGGTGGTCCGGTGGTTAAGACTTCACCTTCCAATGCAGGGTGTGTGGGTTCTATCCCTGGTCAGGGAGTTAGTTAAGATCCCACATGCCTCATGGCCTAAAAACCAAAATATAAAACAGAAGCAATATTGTAACAAATTCAGTAAAGACTTTAAAAATGGTCCACATCAAAAAATACATATATATTTAAAAAAATTTTTTTTTAATTATTTGGTGATTAAAATATTACTACAGATCTTTAGAACACATTGCGCTTATATTTCACAAAAACTTTTTGTGCTTAAGAAAGATAAGGAAAATAAAGAAAGAGGACCATTGGATATTGTATTTTATATTAATAATTTTCCTCTCAATTGCTGAACACTTGATGGTGCTTTCAAGAACTCAATGGGTCAGCTCTTTATAGACTCTAAACACACTGGAAAATAATAACAAAGAGGGTACATTTAAAAAATTCAGGTGCTCAAGCATGCTTCTGAAAAACTATTCACATTACCCTAGATTTATTAAACCTCTTTAAATACTATTGGGAGTTGATGTTCTCACTCAAGGCATGACTATTTTTAACAATCTTGCTTTCCTGGCACACCAAATAGAGCAAGAAGTTTTCAGTAAGAAAGGTCCTAATGGAAAGCAGATTTTAACTAGGAAAGGGTTTGTGATTCACTGGAGAATAAACATTATTTGTAAATGCTCCGCTCAAGCTTCATTTAGTCAAACCTCTCTTTATTTGAAGTAGTTAAGTCCCTGTAATCAAAAAGTATAGACATGTGTCTGTGTGTAATAGTAGCATAGAGCTAGGAAATTACTTATTAAATTACTACTGGATAACAATAATACATACATACAATCTACCATCAGCAAAAGTTAAGCAATTACCTCTTTGATTCTCTACTTTTTTTAATCTAGATGATGAAAAAAAAAAAAATCTGTCCAGTCTGCTTCCTGAGACTCTCTGAGAGCTAACTGGATTGCTGTAGTGATGTTATTACATTATTTTATAAAAACTTATACTATGTTACTGTAAAAAGAACAAGTTCCTTTTGTGTGAAAATTTGACTTTACTGTTCTGGGAATCCAGTATTTCATTTTACAACAGTCCATTGCTGATGAAATCAAAGTTATTGATTGACGTCTGTTTTAGACAATAATGGTCATCCAGAAAAAAATTCCCTTTTCCTTGAATTTATAATTTACCCTTAATCCTGATCAGCTTTCTCACACATAGACCTAAGAGAGTTCTTATAAAAAAGGAAGAGTGTTAGGAAGGGAAAAGGAACACTTTTTGGGCTCTTAGTTTGTGTCACATGCTCTACTAATTATACAATTAAATTTCATTTGACTATCAAAAGTACTCCTCCTATGTTATCATGGGTTCATCGATAATGAAAATAAGAACTGACAGCCTTATAAAGTTAGCCTAATTAATTTAGTAAGCAGCAGTTTTACCATTTGAACTCAGGTCTGTCTGATTTACCCCTTTTCAAGTTATCACTCTTAAATAAACATTTAACAACTGGTGAAGGCAAAGCCTATTTCATTTTTCTGTATGAATGATGGCATGGAGAGAGGAGGTGGAAGTAAAGAATATATCACTTTTTAAAATGTAATTTGTCTATGAAGAATACCTGATGTACATATAATACTACTTTATCACTTATCATCAATAAACATTAGCTTGCATCATGCCTATTTGTCCTTCAGATGCTAAAATTAAACCATGGTAGGAGAATTTAATTATTAAAGACAGCTATCTTTAGATAGAAAAAGTAGAACCAAAATTTAAATGAATGATAGCCATAAGTGTAAAAGATCACCTAAAGAAAAAGAACTATATTTACTCTATTTTTTTGTTTGTAAATTAACAAATGATGTTCACAGTATGTGCTTCTTAGATTTTTATGCTTATGTTATTATCTGGACTTATTCCCTTTAAAATCATTGGTAAAACTTTAGAAATTTATCCCTTTATTCATTATTCTTTTTTTTTTTTAATTTATTTATTTTTATTTATTTATGGCTGTGTTGGGTCTTCGTTTCTGTGCTAGGGCTTTCTCTAGTTGTGGCAAGCAGGGGCCACTCTTCATCGTGGTGCGTGGGCCTCTCACTATCGCGGCCAGTCTTGTTGCGGAGCACAGGCTCCAGACGCGCAGGCTCAGTAGTTGTTGGCTCACGGGCCTAGTTGCTCCGCGGCATGTGGGATCTTCCCAGACCAGGGCTCGAACCCGCGTCCCCTGCATTGGCAGGCAGACTCCCAACCACTGCGCCACCAGGGAAGCCCTATTCATTATTTTTTAATATTTGCTATTGAGTGCCTACTGTCTACACTATCCCAGGTGTTAAGAGATATAGAAGCGACCAAAGCACAGCCTCTGCCATCAACTGGCTTATATTTAGAGTAATTACAAATACTGGAATGTCTATTTTATAAAGAGAATAATAGTACTTTGACTTACAGTAATTTAAGATTCTCATATGATTAAGCATGGTCAGAATCACTTTATGTATTTATTTACTAGATGACTGAGAATTTTGTTGCTTTCTTTGGGACATTGGGTATGATGGGTTTCCCACAATCATTACTATTCATGGTAAAGCAAAGCTAAACAAATTTCGTGACTTAGGGCATTTCCTAGAACACTAAAGAAGGAGCCTTCTGTAATCATATCATAGCACTGTACTGGCTTTGGAAACTCACTCTCTGCGTTCAAATCCCAGCTCCACTGATTATTAGCTAGATATGGGATTTAGGGCAATTTAGTAGACCTCATGATTGTAGGTACTACACTGAAGTTAGCTATTATACTTATTCAATAGAAGTCGATAGAATTCAGTCCATTTTTTATTTCTAGAAACATTAAGCTTTGATTTGGATGCTCTTATTGAAATTAGTCTTTGTTTTGTTCTGAAAATTTTATCATCTTTCATGACTCAAATATAAGTTGTATAGTTACAAAAGAGAAGGGAAATGCTTTAAAATCAGCAATATGGTTTTAAAGATATGTGAAGTCTAAAGTTAATAAGACTTCAAAACAAATGATTCAGCCGAGTGATTAATGCTAATTTTGATCTGCTCTAACATTGAGATTTATTTACATATTTGTCAGCACCAGGGCATTATTATGGGTTGCATTATTCATTTGTGTAATTAAGAACATTGGCAGTGGAGGAAGGAGCTGCATTCAGGTCCTTTTTCTGCCACTTACTTGCTGTATGACCTCAGGAAGACAATTTAACCTCTTTGCCTCAATGTCCTCATGCATTACAATGGAGATAATAAATCCTATTTTATAGGCTTCATATGAGAATTCCAGTACATGCTTTTTAAGTGTTTATTACAGAAGTTAATACAGTAACATCAGCAGATAGTACTTCTGTTGTTATATTTGCTATTAAAGATATCTCCTTTGCAATATTTAAGGGGCATTTTTTTAAAATCATAAACCACATACAAGTCTGCAAGGAATAAAGACGAAGGAAAGTACAAAGGATGAAGAGTAATGAAGGCTGGTTAGAAATCCTGAATACAAGATGAAATTTGGTTTCGATACAGTAGTAGTCTACCATGAGCCCTCTCCTAGAAGGCCTCTTCCTCCTTAAAGCAAATGCTACTGAAATTAGACAAGGTCAATAGCATGGCTCCCTTTCAGAGAGGTCAAAAGTAAGACTTGAGACATTTTGGTACCCTTCACAACAGGACGCATGCTGATTTAGCTTACTTGTAGAACCATGAAGACTGTCAAAAAGTCTTTCTACCCTACCAAGAAATGCATTCCTTTGGGGTCACAAATGGGGTCATTTTCTCCAGAGAAAATAACCCTAACCCAACTGTAGGCTGAGCAGGTTTCCAGAAATAAATTATACCCAACACATGCTATTACATGCACCATTGTAAAGTTAAGGGCTGTTTTATGCCACTGCATAGCAAAATGATACACTCTTCCTTTAAAAAAGTTACATAAAATTTTGTATGTGATATCTAAAACTGAAATCGCAAAATTATTCTTTCACCAAGGAAACATCAGATAACAACACTTCTTATTTTGCTGCTTTTTCCCCCCACGTTAAGGAAGCAACTGAGTTTCTCCTCATTTTAGTACCTCACCTATGTTGTTAGTAAATTTCATATCTACCATTTTAATTTCCTTTATTGTTTGTCATTCTTTTGCAAATATCATAAAAGTCCCTTTATAATACTGACCTGGAGTATCAATACCACCACCACTCTCCTTTTGATGTGGAATCCTGTTCTGCCTCTAAAGATAAGTATATCCCAGTCTTAGTAATAATGATTCATTTATCACCAGAATGTAATTCATGATAAATATCTTATTTTTCTCTTTTCCTTAAAAGTTAATCCTTACATAAACTACAGACAATTTTATTTCTTTCCTATTCTAAAATATTAAACATCTGGTTCAGCATATGCTCCATTGTACATTTGAGCAATTTATGTCTCCTTATGGCTAATATGAATTGCTTAACCCTGCTATTGTTTTTATTTTCCACTTTCAAAAGTATCCTGGCAAAGCCTATGTTTATGAAGTGGTACAAAATGTTTCAGACTGAGGAAGGAAAGTCTCTAAACAAATGCCCAAAGTGCATTGGTTACCTAACTCGATGACCCCCAAAGTGGTATTATATGAATTTTCAACAGTCTGAAATGTAAAAAATAATTCTTATTTTGCCAGTTGCTCAGGGTTTTTGCTTATCTATTTGATTTTGGCATGTAGCATTGACACGTTCACTTTAACATCTCCTGGGAAGTATTTATTTTTTATTAAGTATGCAATATTTGAACATTATTTAGCCTTGAATTTTCCTTCTCTTTTGTACTTTAAAATACATTTTCCTCATTTTAGAGAAGGTTTTCATAATGCCCCCCCCCCATCATGTCTTAGAGCATTTTATATGTGATAGTATTTATAATATCATTGTATTCTAGAATGCAAGATTTTTTAAAAATTTTTCTGAATTATGCCTATTAACATAATTCTGGAAAAAGATGGGTTTGCATAATTGTGTAATTATTAATATGCCCATTGTTTCCAATTATGATGAGATTTGAACAATTGTCAATATAGTTTACGAAAAGCAAAGCCAAATTTGTTATTGAGACAGCTACAGAAATGGAGAAAATACAGGCAGTCCCCCACCTATGAAAGAGTTATGTTTTCTTTCTATTTCATGAGATAGAGATTTACTCAGAGTCATTGCACAAACAAACCCATGAAAAGCCACAGTCTCCGCTGAGCCACAGTATTTAGAGCATTGGGAATGGGGACGGGATGAGTGAAAGGGGGACAACAGCAGAATGTTTCTCCATTTCTTCTGACACTGAATTGACCCTACCCAAAATTTGAAAAATAAGTAAAGCTGGCTTTCCATACTGCCTTAGCTCTTTCTGACCTTTGCTTTTTTCCTGATGTAATTCTGCTTCCCACCTAAAATTCTTGAGATGCCTTTTCTTTAAAGCAGTTTCAGCTTCTAATTTCCTAACCCCACTTTTCTCTTGGTCAGCACACCTCAGTGCAGCTGGTATAGGGAAGCTACTAAGAAAAAAGGAACCGGCTCAAAGTATTCGCACCAGCCCTGCATTCTCTCTGCTCTCCCCCAACCCCTACACACAATAGTGTTTGTTAACCCAAAAAGCAAATGACATAGGGCATTTTACACAGTGTAAGGTCCTGAAATGATGAGCTTAGATGGTATGGGTGGAGATATTTGGGGACACAAACTTTCAGTCCATCGCAACCATCTATACCAACCATTCTATTGGAACGACTCAGATCAAGAAAGTAATGCTTAAATTTTAATTTTCAATTTCTATCATAACTAACTCTGGATGTAAATATAATTAGTAATGATGAAACAAATGCTGTGTTCTTTCTGTGCTGGTAACAACAGTTATGGAAGTGGCACAGTGAGGCCAAGCCAGCCCATGCCTCTGTCCTAGGACTGACGGCAACGGTGGTCACCATTAACTGAACACTTACTTCCCCCTGAGCACTTTACATGTCCTTTCCCCTATTTCACAAACGAGCAAACTGAGAGGCAAACTAACTTTCTTAATGTAACATATCTTATAATTTTTGAGCCAGATACAGAATCAAGTCTATATAGTGCTAAAACCCGTACTCTTAAACAGACAAACTTCAGACTTATACCAAAACAATGTTTGAAGAATTTCTCTCTGCATGAGAGGGTGAACTCCCGAGTGTGGTAGGTGAATCATCCTTGTGTCCCAGACTCTGTGCCAGAGTTCGTGCTAGTGCTAGTTGAACCAAACTGATGACTTTTTTACTCAGATCTATCATAGTGGTGGCTTTATTGAAAATTTTCTTTTCTCTTATTTTTCCTCACCAAAGCTAGATTAATCCACATCCCCAAACACTCCATTACAATAAGGTTTTCTTTTCAAGAGTTGTATCTTTAGCCCTATACAAATTTGTCATTTATTTTGACCTTTTTTAAATTGTGATAAAATATACATAATATAAAATTGAATAATATAAAATTGACTGTTTTAACCATTTTTAAGTGTACAGCTCAGTGGTATGAAGTTCTTTCACACTGTTGTTGTACAACCATCATCTTCCCAAACTGAAACTCCATATCCATCAAACAATAACTCCCCATTCCCTCTCTCCACAGCCCCTGGAAACCACCATTCTACTTTCTATCTCTATCAGTTTGATTACTGTAGGTATCTCATATAAGTGGAATCATGCAGTATTTGTCCTTCGGTGTCTGACTTATTTCACTCAGCAAGGTCCATCCATGTTATAGCATGTGTTAGCATTTTTATCCTTCTTAAGCCTGAATTCATTGTATGTATGTGCTACATATTGTTTATCCATTTATCCTATAATTTATTGAATAATGTAGCTGTCCAATGTGGAATTTTTTGCCGTTTCCTAACTTAAGATGCAAATATAGAAACGCAATGAGTTTGTGACTTCTAGGACAGCTATCCTTTTATGTCATAAACTCTAAAATTAATCACAGAACGCTAGTTGAGTATAGGCAATCAGCAAAAGAAATAGATGAGTTTAAGATAATTAGGGTGTCTGAGTCATAAATATGCCATGTTTTAACTGCTCCGACTAGAATTAGCCAGTCTTCATTCTGATTATCTGATGTTTTTACACATCAACTTTTCTGTAGAAGATTTGAGAAGCCAGCGGTATTTTTAAATTGCCATTTCCCTAAAAATAAATAGAGGACTGTTGATTCAAAATAGGAATGCAAATTTATAACCTTCAACTCTTTTAATACTACCATTTAACTTCTAATCTGTGTATTATGAAATATTGTTCAAGAATTACTGGATGAACCTTAAATCAATAAGAAAGAAATTATCTATTCATCCCTTCATGTTTTCAACAAACGTTTCTTATGTGCTTACTATTTTTACAGCTAGCATTTACTGAATGCAAGATACACACACATATGTTTATATCTGTATATATCTTCTAATAGACAAGCGTTATCACCATTTTTACAGATGAGGAAGCTGAGGGTCAGAAAGGTAAAGTGATTTTCACAGCTAGTAAGTGGCAGAGTTGGAATTCTAGATGCAGGGCTGTTGCTGTCTGCCACCTAACACTGTCCCGCCTCTACATGCCATGCATGGTGTTATATGCAGGACAAGACACCATCTCCACCCTGGAGTAATTCACATTATAGTGGAATTGGTGAACATTCTAAAATTCATCATAATAGTACGATAAGAAATACTTGGAATCCAGCTGGACACGACTTGACTTAACATCGCCTGAAAAATTTACAGAATAAAGGGCAGTCCATCTTGACCTTGCATGACTTGCTTCCATGCTGGCTTTCCACTTTGATTGCTAAAGAATTTACTTAAGCACATGGTATGGTTGGTTAGGGTTGAGGCTGTAATGAGATCATGAAGGTCAAGTTCAAGTGTTTGTTTGAAGTTCATCTCTAGCCAGTGGAAAACCACTTTTTTAATGTTGTTATTTTTTCTGCTTAAATCTCTCATTCTGTAGAAGCCTTAGTAACAATTTTTTAAAAAGATAAGCTTCAGAAAAATAATTTTTGTTAGCTTGTTAATGTTCTTGCATTATAGAAATGAGGCAAGATTTAAGTGTATGACCTTGGCTTTTGTTCAGAACCATCCAATCTCTCGGGTGATCCTCAACAGTATGATCCATAATAACCTTTCGTTGCTATTTTCTGACCTGTTGGGCGAGGCACTAAAGCCTGCTTCCCAAGGTCTGTGTTGCTTTAAGTTACCATAGTGAGGAAATTTCACAGTGCTGTCATGCTTTTGGTTAATACAGTTTTGTGTTTTGCTTGGGAAAGACAATTCTGATAGTGTCCTACTGATTCAGATGTTTTCTGACAGTAGCTGCCTACCAGGTTTGCCTTCATTGACTTTTCAATGTTCTGTTACAAATAACTTGCACGTACAATTTGATATTGAAGGGCATAGAAGGTTCCCCACTGTGCATGAAGTTGGAGCAGCTCTGAGTCACGGGGTGGTGAGTGCTTATTATCATTCTGAAATCACCCATTTGTCCTAGGCTGTTGCCATTACAGAGCTGCGTTTTCTCTGTCATTCTTTTTTCTTCTCCCTGTTTTATTCTTTCAGACATTCCAATGAGCCTCTTATTCTTTAAACTTCATTCTTAGAAATCCCCCATGATGAGTGAGACTTGAGATATAAAGTCATAGGTGTTTTCTTATTTTTTTGGACACCTGGAATCCACAGTATATTGAATTGCAAGTACGTATTTTCTTTGTTAGTAATTTTAAAAGAAACCTTTTTTTCGATTCTTCTAAAACTGTGGATGGTTAGAAATGTCTGTTATAATCATAATAAAAATAACTATCAATCATTTAATGAATGCCTACCACTTGTCAAGCTCTGTGCATAGCAATTTTCACATGTTATCTATAATTTTGACAACTCTACAAGGTAGGTTATCAATCATTGCCCCATTTACAGATGAGGAAACTAAGACTCTGAGAGATCAAGTCACTTGCCCAAGATAATAATAATCACTTCTCTCTCTAATCATGCTTGACTTTTAGTATCTAAAATGATAGTAATTAATAGTGTTTGGATTTGCAGAGCACTTCACAGTTTGCACAGCAGTTCACATACGGTACCTCTTTTAACCTCACAAAACTGGTATCTATACTTTCTATTTCGTCTTATTCTCTGTAAGACCATTTTGAAGCTCCAGATTCTGAAATGAATTATGAATTTCCTTGGGCTGAAATATCACCATTTGTTAAGTTAGCATCATTTGAAATAATAGCTTCATTTCTACCACTACTAGTTTATGTTTGTATTTTAGCAGCGGAGAAGGCAGTTGGAGAACTTGCCTGTTGATACCCTTGAAGAATTCGGGGGCTTATGCTTGCTTACCCAGACAATAGCTGCCTAAAGCAGAAGCATAATAGTGTTTTTGAGACCATAATTCTCTGCCCAAGAAATCTGTGTAAAAATTATATACATAGCTGCTATTTTTTACTGTCTCCTACCAAGATCCCAGCCTACGGCATCCTTGCCATTTAAAGACATTCCAGTCTATGCAGACTGTTCCCATATCTTCATGTATACCAAAGCATCCTATTCATTCATATACATGAAGAGACATGGGGAAGAGGGAGAGGAAATAGACAAATGCACAGAGAGAGAAAGGACACCTTACAGTATTACACAAGGATAAGGTTACAGGAGAATCGATACTAAGTACATTTCTGTCTCATCACTAGTAGTTCCAAAACTCAACGACGTTAGATTCTCTGACATAACTTAGGGTGGAAAATACCAATTGGGTAATGGGAACGACAAATACAAAAGTTTAAATAGAAGAAAAAAATAAAACAATTAAAGCCACATGTTATCTCCCATCCCCCGTGGACCACAAAACCACTCTACTCATCATTTCAGAAAGTTCCCTATTCTTTCAAACAAACCCCAGAGCTTTGGCTTGAGAGTTTGACCCCACTTTTCCTGACCTAACCTCCCCCTACACTGAGTTTCTCCCTCTCATCTATATTCCCAGAGCGTCTACCACAGCACCCCTCGGATCTGCTGGATGGGAACAGAGTCAGCCATCAGTAGGGTAACCTTGCCACCTCCTCACCCCCATCATTCCAGAGAGCAGTCCAGCGCTTTGAGCACAATGCACAGCAGAGGATTCTACAGCACCAGACCCTGTGCTAGTTCTGAGGGTTATCCTCAAGCAACATTAGAAGAAAGGGAATGAAGAAGGTCGGGAAGGGAGGAATGAGAGAGAGGAAAAAGAGACGGAGGGAGGGAAGGGGAAGGAAGGAAGGCGGAAGATATAAAAAACAATGTAATGATTTAATCTATCACGTAGTTTTTCATATAAAACAGTTTTTTCAGCAAAGACATTTATTTGAAAAAATAAATATTTCAGAGTCATTCAGAACTCACAATGGGGATGAGGGAAATGAGATTTATATAGGACTAGAAGTCAGATCTTAGATTTGTTTTCCCACTAATTTGGAAGTTTATTTTTCTTATTACTATTTCCACTTTTATTATAAGACAAGGTCTATTGTTCACTCCTTAGCTAACAAATTTTAGAAAGACTATTTTATATGTTTTTATAATGTAACAAAATAAGGAGGCAAAAGAATTTTATCTCCCAATCTACAAATTACTGCATTAAAATATTCCTAAATAATGCAAAATCCACCGTATAAATGTGTGAGGGTGAGTGTATTTTCTTTTTTGGTCTCTGGGAGACTGATATTATGCTCATTGATACCAGTGCTCCTAATAGGAACTAACTACTCCCCAAGGAAACACCATTTACTATTCATTCTCCTGCTCAGGCGCTCTGTAGCTTTACTTTCTCCTTTTTAAAATTTCTCAGCCCTGTCCTCATCAATCCTAAGAAAACTCTTGATTTTTCTATCACTTCTAGGCCTTGAGGGGTTGCATGCTACCATTCTCTACTGCTCTTCATACATTCCAACAACTAGAAACTCACGGATAGAGTGTTGATCATAAGACACATTGCTCTGCTTAATGATTGAGACTTGATTCCAATTCTTGCTATACTTGTGGGCAGACAATGTATTAAATAAAAAGCCGATGTTTTATTTTTCTTCCTATCTCTCTGCTACTCAAAAACAAATATCCCAGGAACAATAGTTAGTTAGCAGTCACGGAAGGCAAGAAGATTAAACAGAAAAATAAATAATCTTGAGAAAAAGAAAATCAAGGATGATTTTTGAATATATATAATAGTACCTTGAAATGTATTATAATCACTTCCTAATTTCTAAATCAGATCTGACCAACACATACCCCAGTATCTATTGAAATCTATAGGTCAGTCAAATATTACACAATGAGAAAGGAATATTTATTAGTCTTTATGCATTTATAGGCGTAGAAGATGCTGTGTGAACTTGTTTGAATTTTTCGTCTGTTCGTTATCTTATGGTTTCAATTAGTAATGAGCAGAAAATTGAAAAAGATGGAAAAAAAAAGAGGGAGAAGGGAAGAGGAAAAAGATCAAGGGTTGCAAAAATTACAAAAGAACAAAGTGATTATTCACAAGATGATAGAAAAAGAGATATTTCACAAAAACGAGTTGGATTATGGGTTGGAGGGAAAAGACCACACATACACACAGCCACATACACGCACACATCACCCTCACATGTGATCTACTGACCACACACAAAGATGTACACACATGCACAGACTCCGCCTCAGATGTATCATCCACACACACAAAAGCACAGACTACACACTTGCTCATTTGCTCACAAACACACACAGACACAACAGAGTTATGCTCCCATATCTCATAGTGGCTTCCCTTGGTCCTCAGTGCTCTGGGGGCAGGGATGGGGAGGGCGGGGCTCACAGTTGCCTAGGACTGGCCATGCGACCAGATCTGTAAAGCTCCACTATCTTTGCTATGCTGCACCTTTATATACTGCTGTACAGTATCATTCCAGAAAATCTTCAATTTAGTCTATATGCTTCAGATATCTTTTGGTTCCTAAAGCAAGTTCAGTGACCATCTAGCATGAGAAAGCAGAGTCAGTGCCAAGGAGTTATGAGCAATATTGCATTCCCTTGCATTAAATATTGTGGATTATACTTATCTAATGCTGAATTCATACAATGGGAATAATAACACTGGCCTAATGAGGAATAAGTGAAATAGCGTTTGTAACACACCTAATACAATGCCTGGTGCATAAAAGATGCTACAAAAAAAAAAAATAAATAAAACAATGGAGAAGGGCGAGGCGTCATTTTACCTTTGTTGATAAAGATTTCCAGCTGCTCTTGGTTTGGTTGATTTCCCTCATATAATCTACTAGCTTAGACCTTAAATAAAGGAATTGCATTTTCCAATCTGATCACCTTTTAGTGTCCTAAGAAATATTAATAAGGACTACTTAGTCCACATTAATCTGTGTCTGAAATCTGAATAAAACTTTAAAACTTTCAAAGGTAGTTCAGAAATACACACGAAGTAAGTGTTACTTATATATTTCCTCAGGGCAGTCAGTTGAGTATGATTTTAGATCATATATCCATGCACTGGAGAAACCCTTCTGCCATGACAAGCTGGTTAAATTGTGAGCTTCACCCCAGTTTATAAAAATAAACATGCTATTTTAAAATTAAGCATTTTTTTAAATTCTTTGAAATGTTAAGAAGAGGATAATGTTATAGATGCTGGTTAAAGGTAGTTGTATGGAATTAAAATCATATAGCTCATGACTATTTGTTCAGATGTCCCTTCTACAAAAATAGAGTTCTTATGTGTACTGAATTCTCATAGTTGACTTTAAATTCTGCTTCCTGTATTAAGTAGAAAAATAGAGTCATGGAACTGTGGAATTGGAATTTGGAAATATGCATTTCAATGCCATTTAAATATTAAAAGTATTAGGAAACTATACTGATACACAGGCATTTTTAAGAATCAGTTCTAAGTCATTTTTTTAATTTTAACCTTTAAGCTTCTTTACTTGGAAAAAATTTCATATAATTTTAAGAGCATATAAAAACCATAGTGTTCTGAATGGCTTTATGTGAACTTTGAAGCAAATAACAAGGTATGAACCCAAGCAAGGCCCCAGATGATTCTCTCTAGCAGTTAGTTTGTAAGGAGACCTTGTAGTATAGACTTGTTGGGGTTTCCAGGTAAAACATCAAATACCAGCTGTACTTTCATGCTCAGTGGTGTAGAAAGGCAGAGAGGAGAAGTAAGGATGTGGGCACCAGGTCCTGGGCTTTAAAGGTTCACGTAAACTTCCCCAATTCTTTATGCTAGCCTACATCCTCCTCTAGGATCAAACTGCCCTGGGCTACAAACTGAGACTCGGAGAATATATTTGTTCATGACCACACACACCAAGTACAAACTGATGTAGAATATGTTATGTACTTGCCTGTTTCAGGGTTGAGTGTCATCATTCGGCGTTTTTGCCTTTACACTTTTATTTCCACCACGACACACCCATGAGGCAAGTCTGAAAGAGGAAGGCAAGACTTCACATCATTCTTAGAGCCCCTGCCAGGCTTTGGATTTCATTCTTATTAATTTGGGTTGTAGTTGCAAAAAGCCAAGCCAGAAATGACCTTTGATTATTTCATGAAACCCAAACACACTTGTCAAACCCAACCATGCAGAACGGCGCAAATTAAGTCAACTTTCACTCTGGTTTTGTGCCAAACGGGATGAAGCCTCTGGAGCCCTGGACAGCTCTATTTCCTGCTTTCAATTTCAGAGAGTCCAATTAGTAAATCAAACTTTTAAAAGCTGTCTAAAATAATTAATTAGGTCATAATTACTCAGAAGCATATTTTATAGTGTACTCTAATCTACTATCTGGTCTAAATGCTTGAAAATGGTATCAATTTCATTATTAAAGAATTAATTATAATTGGGCATAATCCTTTGGTGACGGAGGGTGAAGTAAAACATACTCTAGGGATAAATTGTTCACATATGTGAAGTAGATAAATTCTTCCAGAGCTCAAGAGTGCTAGCTGTGCTCTGGAATTATTTTCTGGTTTTAATATTATTCCATTTTAAAAACCTTATAAACATCACCCAACAAATAAATGCCTCAGAGGAAAAAAGGGCCCTCTGTCTGAATGTGTTCATCGCACATGGACAAGTTATTTTCCTCCTACTCTATCCAAAGCATTTCTGATCATCATTACATAGGTACAATAAAGACAAGGAGAATGCATGTGTCGTATCAACCTCTGTACTAAGGAGTTTTACCCACGTTATCCCATTTGTTCTAAAAATATGTTATAAGGAATGTGTCATTTTTGCAGATTGAGGAGGAGAGGTCCGGGGAGACTGAATGATTTTCAGAGTTAATAAGGGCAAGATCTAGGAATTGAATTTAGGCCTATGTAATTCCAAATCTCACCTTTTTTTTCTTTTTTTAAACTATTCAGGTTTGTTACATTGGGGACCCTAGTAACAAGTTTTCTTGAGGGTTCATGAGACTTTTTAAAAAAATTCTGTCCTTTCATTTCAATAATAATTTAAAAGTATATATATATTACCACTTATGAATACAAAACAGCTACTTGGCAGTGATCAATCAAACAAGAAAAATATTTTAATACAATATAATTTCAGTTGTTAAGTCATGATTTCTCAAACAGGGTCTTCAAGCCCCACTGAGGGATCCTCAAAGATTTTTTTTTTCCTGAAAGACGCCTGCGCATGACTTGTGCTTATAAAACCATGTCCTGCACTACCATAGAGTATTTTGTATGGACTCCTGAGTATTTTTAATTAATTCTTCAGATTCCAGATTGCATTTGTCTATTTTCACAGGCGCTAATGATCTTCAAACCCTACGTGTTACCAGATGTAAAAAATATCTAGTCATAAACTCTTGAGTTTGAATTGTATCATTGTTTGTTATGGAAAATTTTCTTTGACCAACCATTGGGAGCCAACATAAGCATCCAAAGCAAGAGCAATTATTTGCTCAAATGGTTCTTAGCGAAGACAATACTTGTTCTTTTACGCATTTAATATTCCTTTTACTCAGTTTAAACCAGGCCCCTGAGTTCTCCTTTATATATTTTTGTTCCTGGTTTACATACATTTTAATGAGATTCATGAAGGCTGGTGTCATAATATCTTTGTCCCTTTTATATGCCAGTACAGTGTGCTTTTATTTGACAAATAGCTTTTTTCAACTGACATTTTAGTGCCACATTCACAAAAAAATCAAGCAAAAATGCTAAATACAATTTGGTTTGTCTGTGAGGTAGGGTTTTATAATTTCCATCAGAAAAGCTACAATGGAAAAGATAATATATGAAAGCTGGGAAAATATAGATAATTACCTCGCATCATAATATTTACACAAGACAATGTAACTTCTTACCAATTACAAATAGAAAAATATCTTTTAAAAACTATATTATATCATCCCCTAAAGACTAATTCTCAATTTTATTAAGATTCAACAATAGAAATCCTTTCTGAAAATTAACCTAAAATTTCTCATTTGGAGTGACAGCTTTTTTTGCTTGTATTCTGCTCCTAAATATTACTATCTTTTATATAAAGGCTCTTAAGCTGCATGAAGACTAACTTTCCCCAATCTTGTCTTTCATGGACTATGGAGAAAAATGCCATAAGGTAAAAATGTTGCTATTTCTTTAAGCTCCTACTCATTTCTTTTTAATGTTTCTTTTAGGATCTAGCAAATCAAATAAGAAAATTTAACTTATAAATAGTAATAACACCTAAGATCAGTAAAGCTTACCTGTGCCCATCCATGTCAGAGAGAAAATATAAATATGAACCATTTCAAAATCTTCTTGCATATTTAGGCCAAAGAGTATTGTAAAACTAAAGCTGTGGACTTCAATAAATCAAAGGCAGCTAATCATTACAGTTTTATGGGTAAACTGTTGTAGTGAATTAATGTGTTTCTCAGAAGAGAAAGAATAGAGGTGACCAATGCTTATCTATAAATGGCAATGAGTAATGTGAAACCAAGAGCACAGATAATATACCTGTTAAGGGTTTCACAAATGTATAAACCACAAAAATCTTAGATTCATAAACAGACAAAGTAATCAAGAACATCTTTTAAACACTGTTGTCTTCCTAATTTTTTTTAGGTTTTAGAAAATATATTACATACATAAGTAAAACCATAATGCAGACTTAAGTGCTTATTTAAAATGTATTTTTGGAATGAAACTGGGTCGTTTGTAGAGACATGGATGGACCTAAAGAGTGTCATACAGAGTGAAGTAAGTCAGAAAGAGAGAAGCAAATATCGTATAATAACGCATATATGTGGAATCTAGAAAAATGGTATAGCTTCATCTTACATGCAAAGCAGAAATAGAGACACAGAGGTAGAGAACAAATGTATGGATACTAAGGAGGAAAGGGGTGGGGAGGGAGGAATTGGGAGACTGGGATTGACGTGTATACATTACTATGTATAAAATAGACAACTGATGGGAACATACTCTATAGCACAGGGAACTCTACTTAATGCACTGTGGTGACCTAAATGGGAGGGAAGTCCAAAAGGGAGGGGATATCTGTATGTGCATGGCTGATTCATTTTGTTGTGCAGTGGAGGCTAACACAACATTCTAAAGCAACTATACTCCAATAAAAAATTTTTTTTAAATAAAATTAAATAAAACATATTTTTGAAAAATTAAGAAACTTTTCATTTTTCCACATATTTTTATACTTATGAATTCTTTTTTAAAATTTTTTAAATTCCTATTTTTATTATTTGCACATTCCTATTTCTCCACAATTGTGTTTGAGTGTTAAGACTGAGTTTTTTCTTTTTTATGGACATTATAACATTAGCTTTAATAGTAATTAAAAATTAACATTAAAGTATAAAAAGGAATCTAAAAATTCCTGCTAAATAGAATGATGGCTACTAAAGACCATTTGTAGGTGACTTGGCATTGACAGAAAAGTATACAAGTGTGGATTTAGTCAGATGTTAAAATTCTTTCTGGAACTCAGTCCTCTTGGCAAACATAAGTATTGTGTAACTCTTTATATTTTAATTGGAGAAAAATGCCTGCGTGAAAGGATAATTTTTACTTTTTATCTTTTCCAGCAGCATGTGCTGCTGTTTGACATGCCAAATGGTAAAATCAGAAAAAACTGAATTAAATATCTCATTGTCCAACAGATTGAATAAATTATAAATAAAATAAATACAAAGAGAGGCTCAAATATAACCTTGAGCATAATGCTTTGAAGGGTTGTAAGAATTTTCAATATGCCTTCTATTTTCATCCTCTTAAATATTTCAAAAGCTACTTAAGGTGTCATAGGTAAATAAATAATAATGCTTCCATTTTAATTATAGCCTATCTTTTGAAAGCTGTTTATCACCAGTTCCTGCTATTTTATATAATGGGCCTACCAACCTACAGAATGAATGACATCCAAACTGACCAGGGCAGACTTAGGAAGTTAAGTACACACCAGTGCAAGAAGAGCAATTTGTCTAGTCATAGGATTTTTGTCTTCAAAGTGCTTTACAGGCCTCAAGAAATTCTAATCACACCCCAAGAGGTAATTTGCTATTACTGACAACTTATGATAAAAAAAACTCTTGGCTATCTCTAATTTTCCCAAGGCCAAAGAAAGTCAGATTAAGGTTCTTGGCCTCAAGTTTTTAAGTCTGATTGATTATTTGGATTGCACTTTATTTTTTAACTTTAAGTTTTTTAATTATCTTAGGAATTTGGCATCATTTGTTACTGCAAACCTATACTTGTACTTGAGATTACACTTCTATTTTAAATTCCTATTTTCATCACTAACAGCTCTTTAAGTTTTTCTCCTCTTCTTTTCCCCAAGCTTTATTTTCTTCCAGAAAATTTAACTAAAGAGTTGTATTAAAAAAACTGCTTGGTCGTATTTCAATTAGTCAAAACTTGACATTGATAACAGTTGCAAGTGAAGAAAATTCTTCAAGCTCTGTGAACAGAAGAGTAGATAATTCAAACCTAGGTCCCCCTCAGATCACAGTCTGAATATAGGAAGAGAGTTTTGCCTTTCCAAAGTGAGGAGGTAAGGACAAAAGACAACATGTGACTTGAAATCCTGATCCTCCCTTTTTAAAGATACTACCTCTGAACTCTTAACTAGAGAAACAATATAAAAATAGAGGGAATTCAGTCTTTGTTCAACTTTGGGTTGGTGTTTAAAAGCCACAGACTCTTCAGTACATTACTGGGCTGAAGTGTAGCGAAACCTTTGTAAATCAGTACTACTTATTTAAAAAATAATTTGTTGATTAATTCACAACACTTTATTTACTATCTTTTATGCCAGACCCTATTAAAAGCACTGGAGTTATGGTAATAAATGATATGAACTTTGCCCTTAAAAAGCTCAGTCTAAGAGAGAAAGGGAGAGGAAAAAGGAAACAACAACAACAAAAAAAACCTCTAATAAATCTGTGCTAAGAGAATACAAGGGAAAAAATAACTACTTTTGTGGACAGTAAATATTTCAGACTGGAAAACTGGATCCCAAAGAACAAATGTTTATTAAATACCTACTGTATTTCTTTCCTAGGACTGCCTTAAATTATCAAAAATTCGGATGGCTTAAAACAACAGAAATTTATTCTCTCACAGTTCTTTGATCCAAAATCAGAGAGTTAGCTGGTAACAAGGTCCTACTGTATAGCACAGAGAACTACCTTCAGTATCCTATGATAAACCATAATGGAAAAGAATATTTTAAAAAAGAATGTATGTATATGTATAATTGAATCACTTTGCTGTACAGCCAAAATTAACACAACACTGTAAGTCAACTATACGTCAATTTTTTAAAAAAAGAGTTAGCTGGGCCCTGCTCCCTCCAAACTCTCTCAGGAAGGAGCCCACCTTGCGTCTTCCAGCTTCTGCTAGCCCTAAGCATTCCTTGCTTTGTGGCAGCATAATTCCAATCCCTGCCTCTGTCTTTGCATGGCCGTCTTCCCTCTGTGTCTCTGTCTCTCTCCCTCTTCTTATAAGGACACCAGTCATATTGGACTTAGGGCTCACCTAAGTGCAGTATGACCCCATCTTAAATTAATGACATCTGCAAAGACCTCATTCCCAAATAAGGTCACATTCACTGGTACCAGGGGTTAGAACCTCAACATACCTTTTTGGGGGAAACAATTCAACACACGACACTAGATACTCATTAAAACACTAGGTACTTGTCCTCCTTGGTTTAAAAAATAATAATGATTTCATTCAAAAATCAGACAATAAAATAATTCATCAGTTTTTTACAGTTTGCAGATCTATGTATATGAGCTTATATACATACAGCTCTCAGTATTTCATAATTATCTGTAGCATTTACTATTCTGTCTTTAAAGATGAAGAGGATTCTCTTTCTCAACAAGGAAAAAGATAAACTAGATTTAAGTAGCACTTAAAGATAGGGTTGAAAAAGAACAATGGCTCTCTAATATAGACTTATTGTGGCTGTTGTGGGACGATTCTCACTGGTGATTTACTGAAATAGGTAAACTAAGGAAGTGAAATGATGAAATCTTGCCCACAGTAGAGAAAGGGTACTAAATGACCTCCTGGAGTAACTTCAGTGGCAGTCATTTGAATACAACAAAAATCTAAAATTTTTGAACGTAGTATGACACATAAGCAAGAATGCTTACATAAGACTGACAGATTTTACCTTTAAAAGGTATTTACATATATAATGCATGTCCAACCTGAAAATATAATATTTTGTGATATTTGAGTTTCCTACAGTCTCTCAGAAGGCACAAATGGTACATAGAAATATTTGCAACTTTTTGTGTACTGTAGTTGACTGTTATAAACTTACTGTACTCAGCAAATTCCAAACTATCTACTGGACACTGCAGAGAAACAAGACTTTTGCCATGACACCAAGGAGCATATTATTACTATAATATGCTTTATTCATATAAATAAGGGCCTTAAGAGATTTCACCAGGATGAGAACTACAGGATGGGGTGGATATTTCAGGAGAAGAGAATGATTAATTAATTCATTCAACCAATATATATTGAGAACCTGCTGTATGCCAGGCACTGGTCAAGGCACTGGGATTTCAGCAGTGAACACAATGTTCCAAGTTCTTGTCCTCAAATAGCTTAAATTCTGGGGTGGGAGGGAGGGATAAGGGGGGAGGGCCGAGAGGTGTCATCAGAAAAAATACAGCATGCCCTGTTAAGTTTGAATTTCAGGTAAACGACGAATACATTTGTAGTATTAGTATGTTCAATACAATATTTGGGACACTTGAATAATTATACAATGAATAAGTTTTCAGTATAAGTAATAACAAGTAATAATCTTTTAGTATGTCTGATACAATATTTAGGACACACATACCAAAAATGTTTTGTTGTTCATCTGAAATTCAAATTTAAATGGGTGCCTTGTATTTTTATTTGCTAAATCTGACAATCCTAAGGTAGGGAGAAAGAAAATAAACATACAAAAAGTAGTATGCCGTAGATGATAAATACTAGGAAGAAAAAGAAAGTAATGTTAGGAGAATTGGGGATGCTGCAAGAATACGGGGTCGCCATTACATTTATCAGAGAGAAGGTCCCTCCAAGAAGGAGATATTTGAGCAGAGACCTGAAGGAAGTGAGGGTGTGATCTACACCACTACCTGGGCGAAGAGCTTTCCTGGCTAAGGAGACAGTAAGTAAAAATCCCTGAGGCTGGAATACTGTAGGCTTCCCAGGGAACCAAGAGTCCTGTATGTTGGAACAGACGGAGCAATGGGAAGGGCAAAATTTTTATTGCCCTTTCAGAATTTATTATGAGTCAGAACGAATTCTTTGGCATTACTCAAAATATGACATTGAGTTGTATGTCTGTCCATCTCTGTCTCTTTGTTCCTCTCTTTATCTCTGCCTCTCTGCAAATGTATGTGTGTGTGTGTGTGTCTATATGTAAGACATATAGAGAGAGAGAGAGGGAGAGGCTCAACACAAAGTAATGTCTGCTACAGGGAAAAATAATGAGCAACTTAATTAATCTGGGCCTTATTTACACTTGTGTTGTCAATTTTGATCATTTGCTTATTTAACTAAAATGTTCAGCTTTCATTACAGTCATTAGCTTCCATCTATAAATAATAATGTATTCATATTCTGTAAGTATGTTAGAGTTCCACACATTTTGCAGCAGAGACCAAGACGCAGGGAGTATTGTTATTTAATGAAACCTCTCATCAAACCCTGTGGATTTACTAGCAGTTGGTTAACCTTCAAAATAACACCACATATTGGGATTCTAATGCCCAAATTTGTTCATCTCATTCTTTGTTTTGAAAATTGGCCTCCATTTGACATTGTCACACTGCAAACTGACCCTTCTCTCCCAGCAGCCATTCTCTCCACATGGAGGTGGTCTCTGTGGCCCCAAAAGGTGGATTCAGCAGTGCCCCCCATTTTAAACATCAGAGATTTAAATAGCTCTCAATTCAAGGGACACTTGTACAGCATTTGTGTTCCTGTTCTGCCCCATTCTTGTGTCTTAATCTCTGACTTGGTAGCTTCCTGATATTCCAGCCCCTAGAGGCCTGGAACATGACCTTTCTCTTGTTATTAATGCTTCTAAACTACACTTGTTTTCTGATCTCTGGCCCGGTTCTTGAGATCATTTTGCCTACTGATACAATTTTCTGAGTAAAATGTTGGAGTATTAATCATCCTTCACCCCTGAGTTTTGCTCACTCAGGAGCCAAGACATCCCAGATCAACTTCTCAGACTCCCTTTCTTGACTTTTCACTTGGAATTTTGTGCCACTATTGTCATGATACCTGACATAAGTCATGGTTTGCTTGATAGACTGACTTCCTCTGAGCCAGCATGGGGATCTGTTCTTAGTGTGCAAACTCAATTCAGAATGTGATTCCAGAGGAAACTTACACAAGCCTCTTAGATAGCCTCATCCACCAAAGGGCAGACAGCAGAAGCAAGAACTACAATCCTGCAGCCTGTGGAACAAAAACCACATTCACAGAAAGACAGACAAGATGAAAAGGCAGAGGGCTATGTACCAGATGAAGGAAGAAGATAAAAATCCCAGAAAAACAACTAAATGAAGTGGAGATAGGCAACCTTCCAGAAAAAGAATTCAGAATAACGATTGATAGTGAGGATGATCCAGGACCTCAGAAAGAGAATGGAGGCAAAGATTGAGAAGATGCAAGAAATGTTTAACAAAGACCTAGAAGAATTAAAGAACAAACAAACAGAGATGAACAATACAATAACTGAAATGAAAAGTACACTACAAGGAATCAATAGCAGAATAACTGAGGGAGAAGAACGGATAAGTGACCTGGAAGACAGAATGGTGGAATTCACTGCTGCAGAACAGAGTAAAGAAAAAAGAATGAAAAGAAATGAAGACAGCCTAAGAGACCTCTGGGACAACATTAAACACAACAACATTCGTATTATAGGGGTCCCAGAAGGAGAAGAGAGAGAGAAAGGACCAGAGAAAATATTTGAAGAGATTATAGTCGAAAACTTCCCTAACATGGGAAAGGAAATAACCGCCCAAGTCCAGGAAGCACAGCGAGTTCCACACAGGATAAACCCAAGGAGAAACACGCCAAGACACATGGGAATCAAATTGGCAAAAAATAAAGACAAAGAAAAATTATTGAAAGCAGCAAGGGAAAAATGACAAATAACATACAAGGGAACTCCCATAAGGTTAACAGCTGACTTCTCAGCAGAAACTCTACGAGCCAGAAGGGAGTGGCATGATATACTTAAAGTGATGAAAGGGAAGAACCTACAACCAAGATTACTCTACCCCGCAGGATCTCATTCAGATTCGATGGAGAAAGCAAAAGCTTTACAGACAAGCAAAAGCTAAGAGAATTCAGGACCACCAAACCAGCTCTACAACAAATGCTAAAGGAACTTTTCTAAGTGGGAAACACAAGAGAAGAAAAGGACCTACAAAAACAAACCCAAAACAATTAAGAAAATGGTTATAGGAACACACATAACAATAATTACCTTAAACGTGAATGGATTAAGTGCTCCAACCAAAAGACACAGGCTTGCTGAATGGATACAAAAACAAGACCCATCTATATGCTGTCTACAAGAGACACACTTCAGACCTAGGGACACATTCAGACTGAAAGTGAGGGGATGGAAAAAGATATTCCATGCAAATAGAAATCAAAAGAAAGCTGAAGTAGCAATACTCATATCAGATAAAATAGACTTTAAAATAAAGAATGTTACAAGAGACAAGGAAGGACACTACATAATGATCAAGGGATCAATCCAACAAGAAGATATAACAATTATAAATATATATGCACCCAACATAGGAGCACCTCAATATATAAGGCAACTGCTAACAGCTATAAAAGAGGAAATCTGCAGTAACACAATAATAGTGGGGGACTTTAACATCTCACTTACACCAATGGACAGATCATCGAAAGTGAAAAAAAAATAAGGAAACAGAAGGTTTAAATGACACAATAGACCAGATAGATTTAATTGATATTTATAGGACATTCCATCCAAAAACAGCAGATAACACTTTCTTCTCAAGTGCTAACGGAACATTCTCCAGGATAGATCACATCTTGGGTCACAAATCAAGCCTCAGTAAATTTAAGAAAATTTAAATCATATCAAGCATCTTTTCTGACCACAACGCTATAAGATTAGAAATGAATTACAGGGAAAAAAATGTAAAAAACACAAACACGTGGAGGCTAAACAATATGTTACTAAATAACCAAGAGATCACTGAAGAAATCAAAGAGGAAATCAAAAAACACCTAGAGACAAATGACAATGAAAACACGATGATCCAAAACCTATGGGATGCAGCAAAAGTAGTTCTAAGAGGGAAGTTTATAGCTATACAAGCCTACCTCAAGAAAAATCTCAAACAATCTAACCTTACACCTAAAGGAACTAGAGAAAGAAGAACAAACAAAACACAATGTTATCAGAAGGAAAGAAATCATAAAGATCAGAGCAGAAATAAATGGACTAGAAACAAAGATCAATAAAACTAAAAGCTGGTTCTTTGAGAAGATAAACAAAATTGATAAACCATTAGCCAGACTCATCAAGAAAAAGAGGGAGAGGACTCAAATCAATAAAATTAGAAATGAAAAAGGAGAAGTTGCAACAGACACTGCAGAAATACAAAGCATCCTGAGACTACTACAAGCAACTCTATGCCAATAAAATGGACAACCTGGAAGAAATGGACAAATTCTTAGAAAGGTATAACCTTCCAAGACTGAACCAGGAAGAAACAGAAAATATGAACAGACCAATCACAAGAAATGAAATTGAAACTGTGATTAAAAATCTTCCAACAAACAAAAGTCCAAGACCAGATGGCTTCACAGGTGAATTCTATCAAACATTTAGAGAAGAGCTAACATCCATCCTTCTCAAACTCTTCCAAAAAACTGCAGAGGCAGGAACACTCCCAAACTCATTATATGAGGCCACCATTACCCTGATACCAAAACCAGACAAAGGTACTACAAAAAAAGAAAATTACAGACCAATATCACTGATGAATATAGATGCAGAAATTCTCAACAAAATACTAGCAAACAGAATCCAACAGCACATTAAAAGGATCATACACCATGATCATGTGGGATTTATCCCAGGGATGCAAGGATTCTTCGATGTACACAAATCAATCAATGTGATACACCATATTAACAAACTGAAGAATAAAAACCATATGATCATCTCAATAGATGCAGAAAAAGCTTTTGACAAAATTCAACACCCATTTATTATAAAAACTCTCCAGAAAGTGGGCATAGAGGGAACCTACCTCAACATAATAAAGGCCATATAGGACAAACCCACAGCAAACATCATTCTCAATGATGAAAAACTGAAAGCATTTCCTCTAAGATCAGGAACGAGACAAGGATGCCCACTCTCACCACTATTATTCAATATAGTTTTGGAAGTCCTAGCCATGGCAATCAGGGAAGAAAAAGAAATAAAAGGAATACAAATTGGAAAAGAAGAAGTAAAACTGTCACTGTTTGCAGATGACATGATACTATACATAGAGAATCCTAAAAATGCCACCAGAAAACTACTAGAGCTAATCAATGAATTTGGTAAGGATTTGCAGGATACAAAATTAATGCACAGAAATCTCTTGCATTCCTATACACTAATGATGAAAAATCTGAAAGAGAAATTAAGGAAACACTCCCATTTACCAATGCCACAAAAAGAATAACCTACCTAGGGAGACAAAAGACCTGTATGCAGAAAACTATAAGTCACTGATGAAAGAAATTAAAGATGATACCAACAGATGGAGAGATATACCATGTTCTTGGATTGGAAGAATCAATATTGTGAAAATGACTATACTACCCAAAGCAATCTACAGATTCAATGCAATCTCTATCAAATTACCAATGGCATTTTTTACGGAACTAGAACAAATAATCTTAACATTTGTATAGAGACACAAAAGACCCCGAATAGCCAAGCAGTCTTGAGGGAAAAAAAATGGAGCTGGAGGAATCAGACTCCCTGACCTCAGACTATACTACAAAGCTACAGTAATCAAGACAATATGGTACTGGCACAAAAACAGAAACATAGATCAATGGAACAGGATACAAAGCCCAGAGATAAACCCACGCACCTATGGTCAACTAATCTATGACAAAGGACGCAAGGATATACAATGGAGAAAAAACAGCCTCTTCAATAAGTGGTGCAGGGAAAACTGGACAGCTACGTGTAAAAGAATGAAATTAGAACACTCCCTAACACCATACACAAAATAAACTCAAAATGGATTCGAGACCTAAATGTAAGACCGGACACTATAAAACTCTTAGAGGAAAACATAGGAAGAACACTCTTTGACATAAATCACAGCAAGATCTTTTTTGATCCACCTCCTAGAGTGATGGAAATAAAAACAAAAATAAACAAATGGGACCTAATGAAACTTCAAAGCTTTGGCGCAGCAAAGGAAACCATAAACAAGACGAAAAGACAACCCTCAGAATGGGAGAAAATATTTGCAAACCAATCAACGGACAAAGGATTAATCTCCAAAATATATAAACAGCTCATGCAGCTCAATATTAAAGAAACAAACAACCCAATCCAAAAATGGGCAGAAGACCTAAATAGGCATTTCTCCAAAGAAGATATACAGATGGCCAAGAAGCACATGAAAAGCTGCTCAACATCACTAATTATTAGAGAAATGTAAATCAAAACTACAGTGAGGTATCACCTCACGCCAGTTAGAATGGGCATCATCAGAAAATCTACAAACAACAAATGCTGGAGAGGGTGTGGAGAAAAGGAAACCCTCTTGCACTGTTGGTGGGAATGTAAATTGATACAGCCACTATGGAGAACAGTATAGAGGTTCCTTAAAAAACTAAAAATAGAATTACCATATGATCCAGCAATCCCAGTACTGGGCATATATCCAGAGAAATCCATAATTCAAAAAGACACATGCACCCCAATGTTCATTGCAGCACTATTTACAATAGCCAGATCATGGAAGCAACCTAAATGCTCACCGACAGACAAGTGGATAAAGAAGATGTGGTACATATATACAATGGAATATTACTCAGCCATAAAAAGGAACGAAATTGAGTCATTTGTTGAGACGTGGATGGATCTGAAGACTGTCATACAGAGTGAAGTAAGTCAGAAAGAGAAAAACAAATATCGTATATTAATGCATGTATGTGGAACCTAGAAAAATGGTACAGATGAACCAGTTTGCAGGGCAGAAGTTGAGACAAGAGATGTAGAGAACAAACGTATGGACACCAAGGGGTGAAAGCCACGGGGGGGGTGGGGATGGTGGTGTGCTGAATTGGGTGATTGGGATTGACATGTATACACTGATGTGTATAAAATTGATAACTAATAAGAACCTGCTGTATAAAAAAATAAAATGAAATTCAAAAATTCAAAAAAAACCAACTAATTCTAAACTTTCTTTGGGTTATTTGTATGGAAATATGTTAATATAAATGTTTCAGACATTACATGAAATTTCTAAAAATCTTATATATTCTGGTATAATGTTATAAGTCATAATTCTAGTTATTATGTCTCAGAAATAACTAACAAAACAAAACAATGTGATTCCAGAGGCTGCTATCCCTGTCTGCCCTCATTGGATGTGGCGGGGCCAGGACACTGGGGCATAAGCTAAGCCCGCCCCGCCTTGTGCCCAGTAATAGAACTGGTTGGATATTGCTCCTTGTTTCTTGCTTCCCAAAGTAAGAATAACACCAACATTACTACATACTTTACTCTGATCCTCAAATCAAAAATGTTATAAATATCTCACATCTCAAGGATCACGAATTAGAGGCACCATATACATATTGCTCTGTACTTTCAGAACCAAGCATTAGAAGAGCCCTGTATTTGCAGAAACTAGAACTTTAAAACATTTCTAATCATACTCTTGCAGAAAAGATAACATGACTTCCTCCCTCTCAATTCATGCCATCTTTTGCTTCCTGGCCAAAATCATCAAGGCTTATTGAATTTCATAATGAATTTCTCTTTTTGGTCTATGGACCCACTCTCCACCTTTGTTACATCTCTTTTGAGTTTTTCCCCTTACACCTACTAGAACATTTCCTCTTTGTGCTAGTCCAAGCAGGCTTTTCTGTCTGCCTCAGGCCAACATTCAGCTCTTTCTTCCCAGCAAGTGTCTGTCTCTGAAGTCTGATGCAGAGCTTAGCCAGAGAACCTTTCCGCATGTAAGTAAACAGAGCCATGTTTAACTAGGTCTCAAGATGAAACACATAACTGTCCTTTTTGCTGTGGGGAAGTGCTTCTGAAGCTTTAATATTTATGCTCTAGATCTAAAATACCTACTATTAGTTCTGTGAACCTAATCCCCAAGTCTTAGTTTCCTCATTTATAAGATACTGGCTATGTGATCTCCAAGGTCACCTCCACCTCTGCGGTCTGTAATGCAATTATTCATCACATTCGGCAGAGCCTCTCCTCTTTATAAAACTCAAGTCTATGGAATCAGAGAGAACAAAAATTATCCCAGGCATGATTTTGCTGTCAGGATTTCTACCTTCATAGTCATATACTCCTTTTTAGAAAACCATAAGAAGGGTTAACTATGCAAATTAGAAATAAATATATATCTGACAATTATAAATCACAAATTATATCAGCTTTAAGAACAGAGAGATTACTAAAATTTCCTAAGAAGAAGTACTCTGACATCTTATATATTGTTACCTTTTTATTTTCTGTCAATTCTTTACTGCTTTATTTGGAGTCGAGTTACATACACAGTTTTAGATTTTTCGAAGTTAAGCAGATCAGATGAAACATAATCGTGATTCCTATTCCTCTGTTTTTGCTTTCCATAGTGGATGCTTTAAATGTGAAACATTCAGTGTGTCTATTTACAAGACTATTAAGTGTGAGGAATATTTGTATCATAAAACTCACACTCCAGGATTAGCTATACATTAAAAATGTTTTAAAAACTTATTTGAAAGTGAACACTCAGCCAGTCACATTGTCTGGGAGGTCCCAAATAGTTGGAATGGCTTTTTTTTAAAAAAAGTTAATTGGAATTTCTTAATTTTCTGAATAAATGTGCATAGTTCACCAGTGGATTTGTCTTCTCCATTCTCTCACTTGCTGAATCTACCCTATCAATCAATTCCTGAGTCATTCTTGATGCAGTGCAAATGTTTTATAGTCAGCTTCAACCCAGCAGTGCATAGGGTCTGGAATGCCTTACTAATATGCCCAGCAAGTTTTAGCCCTCCTTTTGTTGCCTAGCTCTAGCCACTGCATTGACTTACCCTAGAGTTTCTGCTTCAAGTTCCCGATAGACCTGAGCCCCTGTAGAAAAAGCCTTGGCCTCACTGGCTCTTGTCAGCCCCACCTCTAGAGAACAAGAAGCTGTTTATTCCCACAACATTGCCATGTTCCTTCCAGGAATGGGCTCCTCAACCCAAAGTCGCAGCACTGCCATCCAGCTATTTTGACCTTGAACTCGTTCTTCCACAACTGGCCCACACATACTATTGGATGCCACACCCACAGTAACCACACAGAGATTTGCCATTTTACGCAGGACAGCCCCATGGATAGGTCTGCTTTCCAGTTTCAGTGTTTTGTCCATATCTGTTTCCATTGCCTCTTGTTGGTGAAATGGCACTCTGACCCATTCTGACATTTCCAAATAGGAAGGGAAAGTACGTAATTGTCTGAACCATTCATGAATAACTTGGACATTCAATGGGAAAGTGATCAAGACTGTTTATGAATAGTCCTCTTTTAAAATAAAATGGTATTAAGCAAGGGATTGAGGTGGTCGACCATGCTGTATTTGCAAAGATAAATAAGATTTAGATAAAGATATAAACTTTGACAAGAGCATTATGTACTTTTTGCTTTTCAATCTGTTTTTGCTTTTCCTACATGTTGTTAGCTGAAGGGGACTTTTAAAAAGCTAGTTGAAAATAATGACACATCAAAATAAGCATTGGGCCATTCAACATTATCACTTTAATCTTTCTGGCCCTTTTAGAAATAATATGCTCATTTTAAAAATTACATGTTTTCGTCTGGTAATTGTTTGCATGTAAATTTCAAATCATTAAAAAGTTCTATCACATTTTTTTTTCTGGTTCATTTTCTGACATATTTCTGTACAAATGGGTATATTAGTAGGAATAGGACAAAATTTTTTAAAACTAAAATTGAGCGTTGTATTCCTGGTTTTTAAAACTGTTGAATCCAATGAAAGAAATGTTTTCTAAGATTTCTATAAGCTATTCATAGAACCATCAAATTAAGGTGGCCCTTTTTTTTTTTTTTTTTTTTAACTCACTAACCACTGTCCAGTTCTAACTTAATGACCATCATTTGATGGGCAGAGCAACACTGGGGAAAAGCATGTTGACTGCAGAATCAGCAGAGCTGGCAGCTAATTCTGGCTTCTCCACCTACCTCCGCTCTGCTCCTGGATCTTACCCCCACTAGCCCACCAATTCTCTCATCTCTAAATAGTCAGAACGTCAGTATCTTTTTCTTATTTGAGGGTCATTGTGAGAACAAAAATCGACAATATATATAAAGCACTTAGTTCACTGCCTGACACATAGTAGGAGCTTAATAAAAAATTATTAACAACTAACATTAATTATATATATCTGGAGTAATTGAGGCAGATGTTATAATGCAATGCTCGAATCTGTTCTAATTATACCCATGCCTTTATTAAAAGCCGTTCATGCTTTCCATTATCTTATCTAATACTAATCAATTGTCTTTTACAGGTAGAACCCATGGCTACTTTTTAAGGGAAAAAATATTCTGTAAGATTCTATTTTATGCCAGAATCACTTTTTTTCAGAATTATATATATTATTATATATAAAAGCCATTATAAAATATAATTATATATTGCATAATTATGTAAATTATATAATATAAATATATGATGTAATTATATATTATATGAAAGCCATATATATATATACACATATATAGAAACATATACACATACATACATACATACATATATATATGTATATACATATATACACATACCTCTACAGGGAAAGAGAGGGGAGTTATTTCCTGGTTTAGATTTTCACAAAGGTCTTATATGTATTGGCTTGCCCCGGATGCTAATGGATACTTAAACCACATGATACAACTTCACAGAGGGTCAACTGTACTCAAAACAATGTGATAAGTAAACTCAGCTATGTGAAGGGGTAGAATTAAAAAGTCACATGAATTAGGGACTTCCCTGGTGGTCCAGTGGTTAAGACTTTGCCTTCCAAGGCAGGGGGTGCGGGTTCGAGCCCTGGTTGGGGAGCTGAGATCCCACATGCCTTGCGGCCAAAAAACCAAAACATGAAACAGAAGCAATATTGTAACAAATTCAATAAAGACTTTAAAAATGGTCCATATCAAAAAGAAAAAAAAAATGCAGAGGTATTAAAAAAAAAAATCACATGAATTAAAAGACTGCACAAGATCCACCTAAAAATTCTTTTCTGACAGGGGACTGATTTAGGCTACACCTCAGAATCCCCAGCACATTTAACACTTCTGATTTAGGGTATTTTTGGAATACCCTACAAAGTTTGGAGAAAAAAAGAAAGAAAATATTTAACATAAAATCACAGTGAAAATAAATAAGACTAATATAGAAACTACTGTCATAAGCTGTAAAGAACATGAGAAGGATATTCCAACTGATTTTAACCTCTCCCTACAGCAGATTAATAGAGTGATAATTCTTATTTTGATATCTAATCCATATTAAAGACAGTGATTTAAATGGCGCCTGTGGTGTATGGAGTATAAGATATATCAAAGGCCCTGAGTCCAGGCTATAAAAACCTTAGAACTTTATGATTGGCATGTATTTGTGGGATTATTTTTTTAGAATGTGGAATAGGAAATTTTATCTAGCTAAATTTAAATTCCCACTAATACAGATTTTCATCTCCTTTAAATTGAGATCTGTATGTTATTTGAGTTAACTACCTAGATATTTTATATATAGATATATCAAATAAAATTAATGTATCAGAGTATGATAGTAGAAATGGCATTTTCAGATATTTGAATTTGTTTGTTTTTAATTATAGCAGTGTTCTCTATCAGCTACAGAAACTGTGGAATATGTATGTTATAAACATAAACATAAATAACCTTATTCTTTTGAAAGACCACAGTAATTTCAAAGAACTATTTGCTGTTGATATGCACTAAAATGAAACACACTAAAGTGATAAAACAGACTTTGGATCTTAAGGTTATAGTGACTGCTATTAACATTGAACAGATCCAGAGACATGAAAAATGGGCTGTCTGTACTCTTTGCCGACTCAATGAGAATATCTTATAAACAAGATCAGTACTTGTGGTTAGCTGATTGGTATGGATGAAGAGAACCTTAAATTCACAGTACAATATTTTCTATTCCTCATATGTGAGTCATCGTTGCAAAAGTAAAACCTTCACTTCCTCAAAAATAAATCTCCTGCTGTTTCAATGAGATCGAGCATTTCAATAATACTCATTTTAAATTTAATATTATATTATTGGGTCCTACAGAAAAACAGACAGAGGGTTTAGTATGTAGACATTTACCCATTTATATAACATCATTATATTTGGGCCAAAAAAGGGAGAATTCAGCAAATTAGTTATTTCTTTTTACATTGTACCGAACATCTTGAGACATCTGGATGTTTGACCATCACTAAACTTAATATGATTAAGCAAGCATTATGTTTTTTATCTAAATGACTTGGCACCTAAGAGAAACAGATTTAATGATTATTTATTAACCTTCAATTCCAAGGAAAATTAAATAATTTTCTACTGTGAAACATAAAGAGAAGCCATTCACTACAATAAAACCTGTTGCCTAAATCTGTATCTGAAAGAAAACATAATTGATGCCAGTAGATGTACGTATATTGATCTTTAAGACAAATCACAAAAAAGATGGTGAATTAAATATATGTAAGTTTCATAGGCTAAATTTCACAAGCGAAAACTTGATGAGAAAGATTGACTGGCTCCCACATCGGTGAGCAGCAAGGACACCAGGCAACACTTAAACTCTGTTAAAGCCTTTGGGATCTTAACACAGCCACTCAGGGCTTCTGCTTGGGTACCACAGCTCCAGAGAGGCAACCTAGCAGCCATGAGGATGCTGTTAGACTAATCAAATCGGTCTCTTCCACTGTCAATACTTTGTCAAAATAGTCTAAGGTGACAGATGGGTCAGGGAATTTAGGAGTCTTGCCAATGGGCATGAGATTAGAAAGTGTCAGGTTGTAGCTTTATGATAAGAGCAGACTGAAGGGAAAGTGAATGCAACTAAATGGAGATTCGGAATCATGCTGTCAAGCTGCTTAGATAGATAGTAAAGCTCTATATCTGGGCAGTGAGGAATCTGAGTGTGGTAGGAATGGAACTGACAAAGTTTGAGACTGAAAAGATTAAAAAATAAGAGAGATTGGAAGAGCTATATATCATGTCAAAAGCAATCATTGTATGCATATATATGTATATGTGTTTGTGCAAACCTGTACACGTAACCTATGTGTACCTATCGCATAACCTATCGCATCCTCCTCCTCGACTCCCTCATTCCAACTCCCCTTCCAGGGAAGACCATATAGCTACAAACATTTTAAAGCCTGTGTATAAAATCTACAAAAAAAGAAAAAAGTATATTACTACATTTCTACCTATATGCTGCAATATGGACATTGTTATGCTTCACAAATTCACTTGTCCAAGTTACATAGGAGGCCTACTCCTGTATCTGGTAATCGGTCCTGATTTCTCTCTTTATTCCACAGTTTCTTCTCCCTATCAAATTATAAATTGCCTTCTGCAATTTGTTTCTCCGATGTAGCATATTCTCTGTCAATTCAAGTACTTCTGCCGGCTTCCCTTGGGAGCTTCTAAGATGACAAATGACTGCTTTATCATTTAATTCATCTCACTATAAAGGAGTGTTTGTCATTATAAGCTTTATTTTCTCACACTATAGCTGGCTGATTGTGTGACCGTAAAACCTTAGTTTTGTTGTATCTCAATCGTCTCTACAGAATAGAAATAGTGTATACATTGTCATTAAAATTTCTCTTACTGAAACTGTTGTGGCCAAGATGAATAGTGTAGTAAGCTGGGCCTCAAATATATTGGAATGCTGGTGGGGATTCAACATAGATTTGGTGGGGAGGGCAGATTCTGACCCTTCTGTAGACACTACCTAAGAGTGGAAGTCACATGGCCTTTTATCCAGACATGTATACTTTTTGGTTTATCAATATTCACAAAGGCTTATAAACCCATCTTCAGCTCAGTGGTCCGCAAGAAGTAGCCTCAGTTACCATCAGAGTATAGCAACCACCCAGATATTGTAAGGAAATTTAATCTCTCATTTCTCAATGTAACATAAATTTTTGTATACCTGCTCTAGCCCAGCAGTACCATAGTGTAACTATGAACAGACATGGTTCCTTTCCTCAGGGAACTGAGAGAACAGAGCAGAAGTCAGACAATAAAAGAGGAGAAAATAACATATACATAAATATGCACCTTATAAAAAAACCATTTCTGCCGTGATAAGAGAATCACTGCTAGGGAATTCTGAGAAGACAAGTAAAATATATTGCACATATAAACACACACCTTAAAATAAGCTCAATGAAAGAAACAAATTGGTCAATGATAGAGAATAACTACTGGGTTATTATGGGAAGATGATAGCTTGAATATATCCCTGCTACCCTTGCTGCTACTGTATCTGACCCAAGCAGCTACCTAGGCTTCCTGTGCTGCCGGAGCCTTGAAAGAAAGAGCACTTGGGGGAATTTTTGCTTCATGAACCGAGGAAGAGGCAGGGACCAGTGGGGAAAGGCCTGAAGGGAGGCCCCAATGAATGTGGTAGATTCTGGCAAAAGTCTGGCCTGCGGGATGGATGAGTAAAGGCTGCTTGCAAGAGTGGTCCTTGCTGGGTCTACCAGTCTCCCCAGGCCTTGAGCAGCTTCCGGGTGAAAGAAGGATTTTTTTAATCATGAAACAAAAAAAGCAAAAACCATGAAAGAAATGATTATTCAACATGACTGTACTAGGATAAAAACTTATATAAAAAGAAACTTTAAAAATAAAAGGATAAGCCAGATGAAGAAAGTATATTTTTTAAAAAATCAATTAGCCTAGAAGAAAAATGGCCTAAAGCATTTTATTCAGAGAAAATTAGAATGCCAATAAAAATATCAAAAGATATTAAAGCTCACTAGTAACTTCTGAAATACTAATTAATAGATACTGACCCAAATTAATCTTACACCAAGGTGGTAATAAAGATGTAGAAAGGTAAGACTCACAGACGTTATTGGTTGAAGTAGAAATTAGTACCACTACAGAGGAGAGCACCTTCAAAACACCTGGTAAACTTGAACATGCTCACAAGCCCTGATTCACTAGTTTTCCTACTAGATGAATGAATTCCCTAGTGAAACTCTGGCACATTTTTATAAGGACTTACATGCAAAGATGCTCAGATCTGCTCCCTTTGGGGGAGTGAAACATAGCAATAACCTGATTATTCTTCACTACATAAATGGATAAACTTTGTTCACATGGTAGGATAGTGAACCAAAATGAAAACAAATGAATTTACATATATTGACCTGAATAAATTGCAATAAACAGGGTGATTTTGAAACACCAGGTTGAATTTTTTAAATGTATTAAATGATTTGAACTTGTCAAAATGTATTCAATGTAAAAAATGTATTTATAAAAAAAGTTATATAAAAACTTTAAATGTAGAAGATAACATGATATATATTGTTCATAGAGAGATCCATATTTTATAAAATATAAAAACTGGACCTAGAGACTGTCATACAGAGTGAAGTCAGAAAGAGAATAATAAATATCATATATTAATGCATATATGTGGAACCTGAAAAAATTGGTATAGATGATGTTATTTACAAAGCAGAAATAGACAAATGTATGGATACCAAGGGGGAAAGGATGGGTGGGATGAACTGGGAGATTGGGATTGACATATATACACCACTGATACTATGTACAAAATAGACAACTAATGAGAACCTACTGTGTAGCACAGGGAACTCTACTCAATGCTCTGTGGTGACTTAAATGGGAAGGAAATCCAAAAAAGAGGGGATATATGTATACGTATAGCTGATTCACTTTACTGTACAGTAGAAACTAACACAGCATTGTAAAGCAACTATACTCCAATAAAAATTTTTAAAAATTACGCATACATCTACCGATGTCAGGAAAGTGATTACAGCTGAGAAGGAAGGGAGGGGAAAGGAATGGGACAGTCATTAGCTATATGTGTAACATTTGATTCTGAATGAGAAAGCACCTTGATACAGAGATGTCAGCATGTCAGTATCTGTGCACGGAAGTGGACGTCCTTCGTAATATTATTTTTATTTGATGAAATCACGATTATAGTGGGAGATTCACAGACACACCTCTTAATAAGAACAAAAACCACAGTTTCTCAAGGAATAAGGTAGAGTTGAAAGGTCAAATGTCATAGAGGTGAAGAGGACAGGGGCTTGGTGGTGTGCTTTGGGATCAGGTGTGGAAGAATCCAGATGCCACCGCTTACCAGACCTGAATCTTTCAGATAGTTATTTAACCTCTTGAAGAATCGAAGTTTTCCTCTGTAAAGTGAAGATAATAATGGAATCTACTTCCATGGTATTATTGTGAAGCAAAATATACTAATGTAGCATATATAAAAAAGTTGGCACTGTGGCCAGAATAAATGGTCCATAAACGTTGACATAGTCCATTCATTCATCAAGATATTATTAAAATTCCCAGTCTAAACACATAATGTCATGAAGATATTATGAGGGCAAATGGAATGATATGGTAATTTAATAACAAGCATTAATTGAATATCCACTAGGCTCCAACACTTTCCATAATTTACCTGTAATCCTCCAAATAACCAGGCAACAGCAACTCTTATCCTGTGTAAGGAAACCCAGGTCCTAAGAGGCTCAGTGCTTTGGCTAAATCTCCAAGCTCGTGAGAGTTGTGAGGTCCAGATTAAAGCCAACATCTGACTCCTAAACTCGTTTGTTTACAGTGATATTCAAACTGGGCTTCCATTGGCTATGGCAGCTTTAAAATGTTTGAGAACCATAATTCTCCACTATGTTACCTTTCTGCATACTAGTAGATACTTCCTAAGGTTCAAAGAAAGGCCAATATGTACTTTGGTGTCAATATATTATTTCAATTATCATATACAATATAATGCAGGTAAAGTTTAAGAACAAAACTGCTTAACCTTAAGCATGATTTTTTTACTGTTTTACATTGTATATTATAGAATTTGGTATAGATGAATTAGTTGACAATAGGCTACTGACTTAATATGAAATAAATATATACATACATACACACACACACACGAAAATAATGCAAAAATGAACCTTATGTTTGAAAACCTTACACCAATCTCTTCTCATTTTTAAATAAGTTTATATGCGGTGAAAATGCAGCTAACCATGTCCCATGTCCCAGGGCAGGAGACTTCTTCAGGTGCTCCCTGTAGAGGCTACTGAAGTGTTATAACCTCTTTCCATCAGTGGTGTGAACCTTTCTGAGGGCTCATGGTGGCATGGAAAGATCTGACCTAAGTCAGGGGAGCTGGGTCCCAGTTACACAACTACCATTCACCAGGAGGAGGTCTATAACACACCAGGGAACTCTGAGCTTCACCTTTTCCAGGCTTCAGCTTTTCTTTCAATATAATGGAAGCATTGGCCAAAAGCATGGAAGTAGTTTTCAAATGTACTTCAAGTCCTAGACCCCTTTGTTTACTTAAAATTTTAAGCCAAGGTCAAATATGTCAATTGAGCCTGGAAAGTGGACATTGAGAACTCTCCCCAAATCCTTGGACACATCTCCAGGAACACTTTGGAACAATCCAAAGATAAGTCAGAAAAAATTAGTGGACAAGATGAATTCTAAGATTAGATTAACTAAGGAGAAAATTGTGGGCCCCAAAGTATGACCAACGTGGTTTGTCTTACATTGAGCAAATTAACTAACTGGTATAAAACTAGTTCCCTGTAACCTACCTTATAGTGTTATTGTGAATATTGAATAAGATAATGCATGTGAAGCACTTAGAAAAGTGCCTGGAACCTTAAAAAGAGATCAATAAAGTAACCTACTCATCAATTTACCACCACCAACATCATCATCATTATTGTTATGAAATTAATCAAATGTATGAAAAAGAAACCTAGCAGTTGCCTGGCACAAAATGTGTGTGTATTACACCGCCATCATTTTTCCTACTTTTATGCCAAGCTATCTACCCTATATTGGGCTCTAGAAGCTGTTAGATTATATTAAAAGGTAATGATGAATGAGACAGCAACCTCAAAACACAATGATGAAAGTTATTTTCTGCAGATTAGAATGAATATTGAGCTAATGGTATTTTTGTGAGAAACTTTCCTCCATCTCCAGTAGTTTAGTATCTGCTTCTCTGGATATTTTAGTGGTTGAGACATTCCTGGCTACACAGGAATGTGAAATGTTCATTAAAAGAAGAGTCCTAGTCACTGCCTTGTAAAGATGATTCTGACAGCCTAGTTCTTTATGAACTATTTGTGTGTTGGCTTGTCCAGACTTTGGATGAGTTGGCCACTGAAGCAGAAAAATCACCACCAGGCTTGTCATATATCATTGATGCAATGTGCCTTTCTATGTGCCTGGCTGAGCAGCTTCCAATGACATTTGACATGGGGTTTTCTCCCAAGGCCATGGCATGCTGTGTGCAGCAAATCTGAGCTAAAAAACTAGTGTATGGCTGGGTATTCTTGGTAGGCCTCCAGGCATTTCACGTTCATTTATAAAATGCCTTCTTTCTACTTCAAATTAATCTTATGTTCTTTCCAATCACCACTGTAATACTCTTTTGACTTTATATTCTGACAAGCATGAAATAGCCTGATAGAATTGAACTGCAGTATAAAAAACCAGAGTTACTACAGTCAGAAATAAAAGTCAAAAACCAACTCTGCAAATTTACCTTCACAGCTGTGTTAGTGCACAGTTCAGGCCGTTTCTAGTTTTAGGACTCTACATTACCTCTACATTATGTCTTTGTGTTGAATTAAGTTGTAGGTATTATGTTTACAGAGCAGTTAACCTGTCTCCAAAATTCGTAACGCTCCTGGATGTTCTCTGACTTTCACTGCAAATGGAACTTCAGTGTTGGTTTATGGAAAAGCTACTAAAACAACAGAAGGACAGTTATCACGAGTCTCTTTATGAAAAGCATTAGCTTGTGGTAATTAATCTGAATAGGACATTTATTTTAGTTCATCTAAGCAAATCAATCTAAATTTTTTTTCGTCCTGGATATATCGTTTAATGCCCATTTAGGTTCAAATATTATATTTCTTTAAATTGTTAGTCCTAATGTATGCTGTTGGGTGATCCATTCATTTAATAAGCATGTATTTGGCACCTCCTATGTGCCTGGCTTTTGGAATTCAGAGGCAAATGGCACAAAGTTTCTGTCCTCAGAGGGTTCCTGGTCTGATAAAGGAGGAAGAAAAGTAAACAAGAAATGTGTACGGTGCATCAAAGTCCAGTGGTAGTAATGTGTACCAGGCAAAGGGGCGACAGAAGAGAATGGGAGTTCAAGGAAGGCTTCCTGGAGAAAGTAATCTCTGAGCCGGACAAAAAGGGGTAGGGACTTCCCTGGCGGTCCAGTGGTTAAGACTCCGTGCTTCCACTGCAGGGGGCACGGGTTTGATCCCTGGTCAGGGAACTAAGATCCCGCCAAAAAAAAAAAAAAAAAAAAAAAAAAGGGTAAAATGATGACAGGCAGTGATGGGAAGTTTGTTAACCAAAAGGATCCAAATAAAATGGAATTGAATTAGGGAAATTGAACAATTTGTATGGGGCTTTATGTTTAAATAACACTTTTATGTATTCACCCACTCATTTCTTCCCTTGAGGTATGCAAACCAATATCTATCTTATTTTATAAGTTAGAAAACTGGCTCTCAGAGTTCCCACTCAGTGACTGTTACCTGAATGAGATAAATCAACAAATATTTACCAAGTGCATAGTACCTCTCTGTGCCTCAATTCTTTATCTGTAATATTAGCATAATAATACCTCTCAAGATTATTACGAGGAATAAATAATATATGCTAGTAACATAGAACACTGCTGGGCTCAAAATCAGTGTTATATATGCCAGTTATTATTACTAGTAGCAGTAGTAGTAGAATGCCAGATACTGTTTTAAATGCTAATTGTGAGCAAAACAAAAGCTAATTTTCATGGAGTTTACAGTGTAGCTAGAGCAGACAAACAGATGGAGATGGTAAAAGGAAATGAAGTTGAAAGATTTGCTGGAGAAGGGAAAGGCACAGATTGCATAGGAATTTATAAGCATGCTAAAAATTTAGAATTTTAAGCAAAAAAAAGATCTAACTTATGCTTTGAATGAATTTCACACTGAATAGATTGAAGAAGGGCAAGGATGGAGAGAGTAGACCTGGTAGAAGATTATTCAGAAAATGGTGGCTTTGGGCCAGTATTGGGGCGGGTGGGGGCTGAGTGATGAAGGGGTGCAGAGAGAAGTGGTCAAAATCTGGATATATTTTGAGGGTTACCAGGCAGAATTCACTGAAGGATTGGATACATGGTGTTCAAGAAAAGTAGATTCCAGAATTTTGGCCTAAGCAGGTAGATCAAAGCTGGCATCTCTTGAGATGGAGAAAGATTTATGAGGAAGACAACTGGCAGCAAAACTCGAGATTTTAATTTTAAACAAGTTAACACTAAATAAATTGATGAATATATGGTATTGCAAAAGACCAAGGGATTGACTTGGGTTAGGAAAGATGGATAGAAATAAAATGAAGAAAGATACTATGATGGCTTGAAGATCCAAAGTGAGAGGTGGGAATAAGACTCAGAAAAGTGAAAGACTGTTAGGTTCTGAATCAGGGAAGAATCGGGTAATGAGGATTAAAACTGGAAAGAAGTGATCAGCGCGTGGACTGCTAGGGTGAACAATTTAAGCTACATTTACTAGTTGATTGGCGACAGTTAAAATTTTCAAAACAATTTGAGCTAAGGATCTTCATGTTTATTATATTATATTGAGCTAACTGTTTATGTGGTTTGCTCTCCCACTAGATTATAAATTCCCTGGTACCCTATTCACCTTTGTGTCATCACTGCCCAGCACAGTGCCTGGCACATAGTGGGTACTCAGTAATTGTGGAAGTAAATTGAAAAGAAATGGTTTGTGCCCATGTAGAAACTCTAATTGAGATTGTAGGTTTCCTGGGTCTGCTGTTGTATAAATTCAAACCACTCATGCTTGCAGAGCATTTGGGGCTGCTGAGAAAGTTCCAGATATCTGCTTAGCACCACAAAGAAGGGGAGCCCTCACTTCCACATCCTACAAACAACTCTTAGCATCCTGCTACTTCCTTATTTTGCCTCATACCAGAGTCAAGAGCAACATTTCAATGTGTCTCTTACATTTAATTTACTAAACTCCAGGTCAAATTGAACCCTGGTCTACTTGAAGAAAAATACACAGATGTAGTTTCTCCTTCCTTGTGCACGTTCATCTGTCTTTACTCTAATTCACTCAAAACTCAGAGAAAAACGCATCTGCATCGAAACATTTGTATGGCATTGATTGTTCCCCATGCGATTATGCCAACAACAACAGTGTGAAAACATGGGGGTGAAAATCATCTCTGTAGCTTCTCTTTTGTGGGTTTACACCCTAGTGAGGTAGGACAGATAGCCTAAGATGTGTCTCTACTTTTCTCTGAGATTTGTCTTTTCAGTAAGAGTGTATTTATTATACCTCCTGCTTGCTTTTAGCGCGTGATAGATTTCTTGAAGATAGAACAGATTCTTTTTCACTTGAAAAAAAAAATTATTTTTGTTGTAGTAAAACTATTTCATTAAAAAAGTTTTTAAAGATATGAGACTAGATGTGATTTTAAGCTGGCACAAACTGTTCAAATTTTAGTAACAATAAATCAGATTAGAGGTATAGGATACCATTTTGTTTTCCGCTAGCCCCACTTACAGCCAAGTGCCCATCATTCCAAACTATCTGCCTCCATCTTTGTTCTTCTTCCTTCTTCCCTCTCCCCTACTATTCTGATCTCACATAAGACCTCTCACACTTTCCTATCTTATCTGTCAACCCAGTGATCCCTCATAATTGAATATTTGAGACCACTGGAGAAGCCTAAGCAGTATTGGAGCTCATGAAAGTTATATTTGCTAGGTGTATGGTATACCTGCTCACAAGGATCTTCTAAACTCCTGAGAGACAAGACACATAAACAAACTTTACTAAGTGTGATTCATGCTTCAATAGATATCATCCAGAGGAGAGGGCTTTGACTTTTTCTGGGTCAGTCAAGGAATATTTCACTGCAAAGGTGATATTTAGCTGAATCTTAAGGGATGAGTAAGAGTTTGCCAATGAAGGAAGGCATTTTAGGTTTAAAAAAAAAAAAGCAATATGATAAAGGGAGTAGAGGAAGGCAATGATATGATCCATTTGGAGAAAAGAAGTTAGATGGGACGGGAAGGAAGAGTAGTGAAAGGTGAGGGACCAGATGCTGGCTGGGCAGATGTTAAAAGATTGTGAGCAGAGGCATGCCATCATCACATCAAAACAGTATGGAAGATGAATTAACATAGGTACTAAGTTCACATAAAAGTCTATGGCCATAGTCACTGTGAGGTGGGACAGAGTCAAGGGAATTAAGAGGCTGGACGGAATCAAGAGATTTACAGGAATCAGAATCCACATCAATTCATGACAAAGTGCAGGAGGGCAGGATGAGGGAGAAAGCAGAAGTAAAAGTTTTAATTCCCAGGTGCCATTAACCAAAATAGAGAATAAAATATATTGGCTCGGGTTGAATCAGCATGAGGAAGATAATATAGCTGATTCTGGAACTGCTGAGTGTAAGGATCCTGTGAGCTAACCTGAGTTATATATTTGGGAGTCTTTAATAGGCAGAAAGGTTGAAGTCATAGGTGTGGATGTAGTGACTCAAGGTAGAACGCATAGCATAAAAAGGGACATGGGATGAAACAAAAGCATTTGACACTGTCCCAAGAGCACAGATTTGTTCCTTTACCACTGTAGTCAAATTCCAAGAGCCCCTGAATGGGCCTGGTTCCTCTAAATTAGTCTAAGGGATGTCAGCCATACTTCTGAGAGATCTCAAATATATATTCCCTGGTTTACAAAATTCAAGAAAGATATTCTCATCCTTTAATGATGCATGAGACTGCCAGACAGTCCATTAGCCAGAGGTCGCTGATATCATCTAGCCACAAGGTTTAAACCTCTGAGGTCTTAGAAAGCAGTTTTCCAAGAGGCTGCAGAAATGTAGTTCTCCTTTTCTTATGAATACCCATAGGAGCTGGTATCACTATAAGATACTATGCAATCTAAGTCCCTCTGGAAAATCAAAATGCTCATAAAATAATGCTAAGATCTTGTCAAATAAGGCCTTACCCAGCCATATTCAAGGAGGAAAGCATTCCTTCTGACTTCTAAAAAATGGCCTATTTGCCTTCTCCAAAAAATAATGTCAAAACATATCACAACTATTACTCTATATTTAATAATGATGGAAATTTTAACTTTCAAGGATCCTACTTAGAAATCAAAAAGTAGGACTTTCAAAGTTATGTTGCTTGTTTCTGTGTGCATGTGTGTGTGTTGATTTTTTTTAACATCTTTATCGGAGTATAATTGCTTTACAATGGTGTGTTAGTTTCTGCTGTATAATAAAGTGAATCAGCTATACATATACATAAAAAACAAAAAAGGTGGGGAAAGGAGAAATTCCTCCCTCTTTCTTCTTACCCAGTTGCTTGAGCTGGGGCATCTTCTGCCCTGGGCTTCCATGGTTCTCAGGCCTTGGGACTCCAACTGATTTACACCACCAGTTTTCCTGGGTCTCCAGCTTGCAGATGGCAGCTGGTGGATTTAAAAAAAAAAAAAAAGTTACATTGCTAGTTACTAAGTAGAGAATGCCCTTGCTTTCCTCACCTCCTTCAGGGTGAAACCAGGAGGTTAGTCACTTTAGTGTGTGTGTGTGTGTGTGTGTGCGTGTGCATATGCACACCTGAAATCCGATAGATAGTCCATGATCTTTTAAAATTTGTTTTGCTTTCCCCAAAAGTTTGTTTGGTTTTGTTTTTACTTAATCACTCTGGGCTTACGTTTCATCTTAGCTACCATTTAATAAGTTTCTTGGATATTCCAAACCATAGGAGTTTTACATTCTTTATTTCACCTCCTCTTCTGTTACTTATATGAATGAGATGTTAGCATGGTGTTTTATACATAAATCTGAATCTGCAAAAGGCTAACCAACTTGTCCAAGGTCACACATCCACAAAGACATAGAGCCAGTGTCTTAAACTAAGTCTTTCTGACACAAAAGCCCCCGCTTCGAGACACAAGGGATGAACTTGCCCAGAGAAAGAGACTACGTGAGGATACAGCCAGAAGGCACCATCTGCAAACCAGGGAGAGAGGCCTCAGGAGAAGCCAAGCCTGCAGATACCTTGATCTTAGACTTCTAGACTTCAGAACGATTTCCCAGGAGCTCTATGACCCTGTGACTGTGATTACTGGATTACAGCCCAGGGATAGGCAAAGCTGACCTTCAGCAACATTACTGATCTCTCTTATTAGTAGTAATAATTATAAGGAGATTATCTCAGAATTTCTATGTGAACAATCATATTGTTTAAAAATAATGACATTTTGAGAAGCAAGAAGAACTACAGTCCTGTAGCCTGTGGAACAAAAACCACATTCACAGAAAGATAGACAAAATGAAAAGGCAGAGGGCTATATACCACATGAAGGAATAAGATAAAACCCCAGAAAAACAACTAAATGAAGTGGAGATAGGCAACCTTCCGGAAAAAGAATTCAGAATAATGGTAGTGAAGATGATCCAGGACCTTGGAAAAAGAATGCAGTCAAAGATCGAGAAGATGCAAGAAATGTTTACCAAGACCTAGAAGAATTAAAGAACAAACAAACAGAGATGAACAATATAATAACTAAAATGAAGACTACACTACAAAGAATCAATAGCAGAATAACTGAGGGAGAAGAACAGATAAGTGACCTGGAAGACAGAATGGTGGAATTCACTGCTGTGGAACAGACTAAAGAAAGAAGAATGAAAAGAAATGAAGACAGCCTAAGAGACCTCTGGGACAACATTAAATGCAACAACGTGTGCATTATAGGGGTCGCAGAAGGAGAAGAGAGAGAGAAAGGACCTGAGAAAACATTTGAAGAGATTAAAGTTGTAAACTTCCCTAACATGGGAAAGGAAATCGCCACCCAAGTCCAGGAAGCGCAGCGAATCCCATACAGGATAAACCCAAGGAGAAACACGCCGAGACACATAGTAATCAAATTGGCAAAAAAATAAAGACAAAGAAAAATTATTGAAAGCAGCAAGGGAAAAACGACAAATAACATACAAGGGAACTCCCATAAGGTTAACAGCTGACTTCTCAGCAGAAACTCTACGAGCCAGAAGGGAGTGGCATGATATACTTAAAGTGATGAAAAGGAAGAACCTACAACCAAGATTACTCTACCCAGCAAGGATCTCATTCAGACTCGATGGAGAAAGAAAAAGCTTTACAGACAAGCAAAAGCTAAGAGAATTCAGCACAACCAAACCAGCTCTACAACAAATGCTAAAGGAACTTCTCTAAGTGGAAACACAAGAGAAGAAAAGGACCTACAAAAACAAACCCAAAACAATTAAGAAAATGGTCATAGGAACATACATATCGATAATTACCTTAAATGTGAATGGATTAAATGCTCCAACCAAAAGACACAGGCTTGCTGAATGGATACAAAAACAAGACCCATATATATGCTGTCTACAAGAGACCCACTTCAGACCTAGGGACACATACAGACTGAGAGTAAGGGGATGGAAAACATATTCCATGCAAATGGAAATCAAAAGAAAGCTGGAGTAGCGATACTCATATCAGATAAAATAGACTTTAAAATAAAGAATGTTATAAGAGACAAGGAAGGACACTACATAATGATCAAGGGGTCAATCCAAGAAAAAAATATAACAATTATAAATATATATGCACCCAACATAGGAGCACCTCAATACATAAGGCAACTGCTAACAGCTATAAAAGAGGAAATCGACAGTAACACAATAGTAGTGGGGGACTTTAACACCTCACTTACACCAATGGACAGATCATCCAAAATGAAAATAAATAAGGAAACAAAAGCTTTAAATTACACAATAGACCAGATAGATTTAATTGATATTTATAGGACATTCCATCCAAAAACAGCAGATTACACTTTCTCCTCAAGTGCACACGGAACATTCTCCAGGATAGATCACATCTTGGGTCACAAATCAAGCCTCAGTAAATTTAAGAAAATTTAAGAAAATTTAAATCATATCAAGCATCTTTTCTGACCACAACACTATGAGATTAGAAATGAATTACAGGGAAAAAAACGTAAAAAACACAAACACATGGAGGCTAAACAATACGTTACTAAATAACCAAGAGATCACTGAAGAAATCAAAGAGGAAATCAAAAAATACCTAGACACAAATGACAATGAAAACACGACGATCCAAAACCTATGGGATGCAGCAAAAGTAGTTCTAAGAGGAAAGTTTATAGCTATACAAGCCTACCTCAAGTAACAAGAAAAATCTCAAGTAAACAATCTAACCTTACACCTAAAGGACCTAGAGAAAGAAGAACAAACAAAACCCAAAGTTAGCAGAAGGAAAGAAATCATCAAGATCAGAGCAGAAATAAATGAAATAGAAACAAAGAAAACAATAGCAAAGATCAATAAAACTAAAAGCTGGTTCTTTGAGAAGATAAACAAAATTGATAAACCATTAGCCAGACTCATCAAGAAAAAGAGGGAGAGGACTCAAATCAATAAAAGTAGAAATGAAAAAGGAGAAGTTACAACAGACACCACAGAAATACAAAGCATCCTAAGAGACTACTGCAAGCAACTCTATGCCAAAAAAATGGACAACCTGGAAGAAATGGACAAATTCTTAGAAAAGTATAACCTTCCAAGACTGAACCAGGAAGAAACAGAAAATATGAACAGATCAATCACAAGTAATGAAATTGAAACTGTGATTAAAAATCTTCCAACAAACAAAAGTCCAAGACCAGATGGCTTCACAGGTGAATTCTATCAAACATTTAGAGAAGAGCTAACATCCATCCTTCTCAAACTCTTCCAAAAAATTGCAGAGGAAGGAACACTCCCAAACTTATTCTATGAGGCCACCATCACCCTGATACCAAAACCAGACAAAGATACTACAAAAAAAGAAAATTAGAGACCATATCACTGATGAATATAGATGCAAAAATCCTCAACAAAATACTAGCAAACAGAATCCAAAAACACATTAAACGGATCATACACCACGATCAAGTGGGATTTATCCCAGGGATGCAAGGATTCTTCAATATACGCAAGTCAATGAATGTGATACACCATATTAACAAATTGAAGAGTAAAAACCATATGATCATCTCAATAGATGAAGAAAAAACTTTTGACAAAATTCAACACCCATTTATGATAAAAACTCTCCAGAAAGTGGGCATAGAGGGGACCTACCTCAATATAATAAAGGCCATATATGACAAACCCACAGCAAACATCATTCTCAATGGTGAAAAACTGAAAGCATTTCCTCTAAGATCAGGAACGAGACAAGGATGTCCACTCTCATCACTATTATTCAACATAGTTTTGGAAGTCCTAGCCATGGCAATCAGAGAAGAAAAAGGAATAAAAGAAATACAAATTGGAAAAGAAGAAGTAAAACTGTCACTGTTTGCAGATGACATGATAATATACATAGAGAATCTTAAAAATGCCACCAGAAAACTACTAGAGCTAATCAATGAATTTGGTAAAGTTGCGGGATACAAAATTAATGCACAGAAATCTCTTGCATTCCTATCCACTAATGATGAAAAATCTGAAAGACAAATTATGGAAACTCTCCCATTTACCACTGCAACAAATAGAGTAAAATACCTAGGAATAAACCTACCTAGGGAGACAAAAGACCTGTATGCAGAAAACTATAAGACACTGATGAAAGAAATTAAAGATGATACCAACAGATGGAGAGATATACCATGTTCTTGGATTGGAAGAATCAATATTGTGAAAATGACTATACTACCCAAAGCAATCTACAGATGAACGCAATCCCTATCAAATTACCAATGGCATTTTTTACAGAACTAGAACAAATCATCTTAAAATTTGTATGGAGAAACAGAAGACCCTGAATAGCCAAAGCAGTCTTGAGGTAAAAAAACAGAGCTGGAGGAATCAGACTCCCTGACTTCAGACTATACTACAAAGCTACAGTAATCAAGACAATATGGTACTGGCAAAAAACAGAAACATAGATCAATGAAACAAGATAGAAAGCCCAGAGATAAACCCACACACCTATGGTCAACTACTCTATTGTCAACTACAAAGGAGGCAAAGATATACAATGGAGAAAAGACAGTCTCTTCAATAAGTGGTGCTGGGAAAACTGGACATCTACATGTAAAAGAATGAAATTAGAACACTCCCTAACACCATACACAAAAATAAACTCAAAATGGATTCGAGACCTAAATGTAAGACTGGACACTATAAAACTCTTAGAGGAAAACCTAGGAGGAACACTCTTTGACATAAATCACAGCAAGATCTTTTTTGATCCACCTCCTAGAGTAATGGAAATAAAAACAAAAATAAACAAATGGGACCTAATGAAACTTAAAAGCTTTTGCACAGCAAAGGAAACCATAAACAAGACGAAAAGACAACCCTCAGAATGGGAGAAAATATTTGCAAACGAATCAATGGATAAAGGATTAATCTCCAAAATATATAAACAGCTCATGCAGCTCAATATTAAAGAAACAAACAACCCAATCCAAAAATGGGCAGAAGACCTAAATAGACATTTCTCCAAAGACATACAGATGGCCAAGAAGCACATGAAAAGCTGCTCAACATCACTAATTATTAGAGAAATGCAAATCAAAACTACAATGAGGTATCACCTCACACCAGTTAGAATGGGCATCATCAGAAAATCTACAAACAACAAATGCTGGAGAGGGTGTGGAGAAAAGGGAACCCTCTTGCCCTGTTGGTGGGAATGTAAATTGATACAGCCACTATGGAGAACAGCATAGAGGTTCCTTAAAAAACTAAAAATAGAATTACCATATGATCCAGCAATCCCACTACTGGGCATATACCCAGAGAAAACCATAATTCAAAAAGACACATGCACCCCAATGTTCATTGCAGCACTATTTACAATAGCCAGGTCATAGAAGCAACCTAAATGCCCATCGACAGATGAATGGATAAAGAAGTAGTGGTACATATATACAATGGAATATTACTCAGCCATAAAAAGGAATGAACTTGAGTCATTTGTTGAGACATGGATGGATCTAGAGACTGTCATACAGAGTGAAGTACTTCAGAAAGAGAAAAACAAATATCGTATATTAACGCATGTATGTGGAACCTAGAAAAATGGTACAGATGAACCGGTTTGCAGGGCAGAAGTTGAGACACAGATGTAGAGAACAAACGTATGGACACCAAGGGTGGAAAACCACGGTGGGGTGGGGATGGTGGTGTGCTGAATAGGGCGATTGGTATTGACATGTATACACTGATGTGTATAAAATTGATGACTAATAAGAACCTACAGTATAAAAAAAAAACAAAAAAACAACTAATACTAAAATTTCTTTGTGTTATTTGTATGGAAATATGTTAATATAAATGTTTCAGACATTACATGAAATTTCTAAAAATCTTATATGCTCTGGTATAATGTTATAAGTCATAATTCTAGTTATTACTTTAAAATGTATATCTCAGAAATAACTAAATTTCCTTGTCAATTGCATTATTATGAACTTTCATCAAATCTTTAACCGTGGTCATTATTAAGTCTTTTGTCATTTACAGACAGTTCTGGGTGTACTCTGATGCTTTTGCAAAAATGTTCCTATTAAAGGATTTCATCTTCAAGGAATTCATGGAAAAGACTCTAACAAGTACAGGTTTCTGGTAACTGACTATACTGCTGAGCTCAATGAATAAGCATTTTCAGAACTCTAATGGAAAACTGAAGAATTCATAAAAGTGCTAACAAAAGATCAAGATGAAAAAAAAATTAATTACATGGGACTGAGTGAACTGATGAGGATGATTATAATTTTTGTGACTTTCTGTTTGAATAAAAAAAAAATCCCCCCCTAAAAAATAAATAAATAAATAAAACTCATTCTGTTCAAGTGTAAAAAAAAAAAAAAAAAAAAGAACTCGATCAAAGATGCAAACTATCATATATAGGATGGATAAACAACAAGGTCCTACTGTATAGCACAAGGAGCTATATTCAATATTCTGTGATAAACCATGATGGAAAAGATTGTGAATACGAATATACATGTGTATAACTGAATCACTTTGCTGTACAGCAGAAATTAACACAACATTGTAAATCAGCTATATTTCAATAAAATTTAAAAAAGAAAAAAAGAGAACTTGAGGCAGCAAATATCAATAGAAAAGAATCCAAGAATACTGCCAGAGTGAAAAATAATTTAAAAATTTTAATAATAGCTACCCAGGATTTCTTGTTTTGGTGTATTATTATGGGCTATTGTCCTTGGGAAATAGTTTTTGTTTATAATATATTACAATGTTATATGATAGGTTATTATCAAAAATATTGTGTTGACATTATTCAATGAAGTCAAAATAAATTTTGTATAGTTTGGTCTATTCCACTATAAAATATTCATCTCCAAATGTACCTCAAACTATGAAGAGTTCTTTTTTAAAGTTTAATAGAGATTTATTGAGAAACTACAGAAAGCATATAAATAAGGAGTTATGGTGCTTACAAAACTGAGTAGGAGACCGTACTTGCCCTCCAGGAATTTACAAACTAGCTGAGGAGTAGGATTTTAAAAGACACAATATGCAATATATACAATATATAAATGGCACGTTCCCTAATAGTTACAAAGTGCTAAGTTATGACCTGTCAAAGAAAAGAAGGATCCTAAACCAGTATGATTGGGGAATAATAGTGAAGGTGCAGAGCTCACTGTTTTTTTTAAGTGGTGGCTTTATTTTGGATACTGACTGATTGGTAAGCTTTTAATAGAGATCTCTTTGTTCATTAAACAATTATTAATTTAGCACTCTATTATGCACCTTTTCTAAGGCTAGGCAGAGTGATTGAATAAAGCTGACTAGATCCCAACTCTCATTCATTCTAGTAAACAAATTCTGATATCGATAAATTCTTTACAACAATAAAATAGGATAATATCACAGTGAATGAGTTGGCTAAAAGAGGGGAGAAAAGGGCCTTTTTTTCAAGGTAGGACTTCTGGAAATATGTCTCAATAAATGATAAGTGATTAATCTGAATATTAAAATAGATTTTAATAAAATATTGAGTAAATATTCGGCATGAGCCCAGACAGGATTCAGGCTTAGCCATTGAACACACATGCACTTTAGAAGCAAATGGCTTGCCTTCAAGATCTAGCTCTTCTGCTTTCTAGTTGTTAGCGTTGGCCAACTTTCCTATTTCTGCAAGCCTCACTTTCCACATCTTTATGCAAACATAACGATGATGCCTACCTTACAATTTGTAATGAGTACTAATAGGTATAATGTATTGTAAAAGGCTTAGCCAAGTGTTTGGCACTAATAAAAGTGACCATTTTAGAGCATTTGGGGGAATACAGTTTAGTTCAGCTTGACTGTAACATATGAGGAAGAGTAAGGTAAGGTAAGTCTACAAATATAATTGAAACCAGAATAAGCAGAATGTGCAACACCAGCCTATTCCTTAAGCTGGAAAGAATCGTTAAATGTTTTTTGAGCAGGGAAGTGATGTCTCAGTGCTAGGCTTTTGAAAGATTAATAGATCAGTTGTTTACAGAATATTTTGGATACTGGAAATACAGAAGTAGAAAATCAGTTAAGAAGCAGTTTAATTACTCCCACAATAGAGACCAAAACAAGAGAAAGGATTGCTGACATTACGGAAGTCAAGTTGACAGGACTTTGTGACTAAGTGAATGAGTACAGGCGTCAAGGCTGGGGACCTGAGAGAATAACTGAATAGAGATGGCAATGAAAGGACCCAGTTTGAGTCAGAAGAAGATGACTCAGCTGTGGGCACACTGGTTTGAGATTCCAAAGGATACCCAGCCAGAAGTGGAAAATGTAGAACAAAAATAAAGGGGACAGCACTAGTTAGAAATGTAGGTTAGAGTATCATCAACATTCAGATTGTAGCTGAAGCCCTGAATGCTGGCAGGATAGCTCTGCCAAGAGAGAATGGAGATAAAAGAAAAGGATGCTAAGGGCATAGTCCCAATGTCTGAATATATTTCACTAAAGAAACTAGAAGAATGAGTCTGGGAATGAGACGGGGAAGGGAGGGATCCATATGAACAAAGGACAGCCAGTAGACACAATGAGCAGATTCTACATGTCAATTGTTGTATGTAAATAATACCTAAATAATGAACTTAAACACTTTTATTCAGATATTTAGTTTATAGGATGCCAAAAGAGCTAATTTAAAAATTGTTGATAATGCTTTTCACTCATCATGAAAATGATGTAAAATTCTTGAGCTTTGTCTTTTTTCTTGTATATATCTAATTTATTTACAAAGTCCGCATAGAGAGGTCTTTTTTAAAATGTTCCATTTCTAAAATATAGAAGCACTTCTTAAGGAAATTGTGAAATATTCAGACTTAGCTGAATAGCTACCTAGAAAATAAGTCCTGTCAACAGCATGAAAAAATTTTCCTTTGACATAATAGCTAAAGGCGATGAAATTATTTCCTCATTAAATGGCTCAATTCCCAGGGTGGCATTAGGAATGCATAATATATGAGGTGTTATCACAAAAGCCTTTTTTTTTTTTTTACTGCTACACCTCTCCCCTTACTTTAATTATGATAGAAACAAGGTATAAACAAAATCAGCAAGTATAAATGAAAATGATATAGATTGTTTCATATCACTAGTTATTCACCCCCATATTTCACATTGTGTTGTACAGACCAGAATTCAAGTTAATAGGGGAAAAAAAGTTTTTCTCCTTCAAACAGGCAGACTTATTTATATAAATAAAATTATGAATGAAATAAAAAAAATAGTAGAACTGATATAAAATATTGAAATACATGCTATGACCAAGTATATGTTAATAAACCTGAAAATATCAATTAAATAAATATGTGGAAAACTAAAAATGATCAAAATTAACTCAAGAAATATATAACATAAATAGAGCAATAAACCAGATGAAATTATTATTATTATCAAAGATTTCCAGAGCCAGAGAGTTTACCAATTGAATTTTTACATTGGAGTAATAACTTATTATATTATTTTCTATAATACAGAAAGATTAAAATAGTTATCCATTGTTATTCTTGATGATTTCAAAATTTGATCAACATGAATAAACATACAACAAAAATTCATGAAACCTCAGCAATTAACAAAGTTGGATACAAATGTACTAACAAGTAATTCCAGTAATAAATTAAAGGTATAATCCATTATGATGAAGATAGGTTTGTTTCAAAAAAAATTAAGTTAATTAAATCAGTGAATTTGATAAAATTTTACATTCTCGTTAGAAGTATTACTGTTAAAATTAGAAACACGGCATGCTTATTCCCTCCATTTTAGAATAAGATAAATTGTCATTCTCTAAAGAGCACATGCTTATCTTCATAGACTAGTCCCAGAGAATTATCTAAAAACCTATTAGATATTCTTAAAGACTTTAGCTACAGGAATTTAGGTACAATATAAATACCTGAAAAACAGCAACTTGAATTTGTATCACCAATGAGTAGTTACAAGACAGAAATAATTACCAACTAAGAAAAAATTAAAATTATCCAGAAATAAGCCTTAAAAATTTGTGGCAGCTGTGTCAAGGAAACTATAAAACTTTATTTAGAGATAAAAAAGGAAAAAAATTAAATAGGAAGATGTACTAGATGGGCTCCTGGATGGGAAACTTAAATATTGTAAAAATATGAATTCTTTCTAACTAAATTTAGAGACCTAATGCAATCTTTGGTAATATGTCATTGGAATATTTTTGAGAATTTGATACATGGTTCTAACATTCATCTGGAATAATAAGATAGAAGAATGACTATAATAAAATGGCATCACTTTTTTTGTGTAAGATAAGAACTAATGATTTTCTTAAAAGAACAAAAGATGAAGACATGCACCAAGTTGATAACAATACTAATATCTTGAAGGCGGGATTAAAAGAACTTGATGGAAGGGAGAGGCTTTTTTTTTTTCTTTGTTTCTATATTTTTTTTTAGTGGGAATGATTTTTACTTTCTTCTGACTGTAATTTTCAATTTTTAAAAGATCCTATTAAAACAATAAAAAATGATCCTATTAAAACAAAAAAAGGAAATATTTTAAATGAATATAATGAATGTTTACTATGTTTAATATAAAAAGATATATTTCATTTCAATAATAATGCTAAATTATTCCAGTAGAAACTTTAATATTACTAGATAATTGGCAAAAGAAGAAATTTCCTTGAAAGTTCACTATCATTATAACAAAATAAATTGAAAACAAAATAGAGATACCATATTTATCTTTTTGATTTTGTGGTTTAAAATGTTAATATTTACGACTGATAAGGTATTGTGACAGAGGCCCTCCCAGACTCTACTTGTAGAAATGTAAATGGGTCAGCAGAAATCTTGCCTGTGAGATCACAATGCATTTTGATTTTCCAACTCACATATTTGTGGATTTTTTTAAATTCCTACAATATTTACACATTTAAATATTACAATATTAATATATTCTACACTATTTACCTATTACTTTTATAATCAGAAAAATAAAAAGCATTTTTAAAAACTCAATAAAGTTGTTTAATGTAAATTCAGCAATTAGGATTTTTTAATATGGTATTTCTTAAATCACTGCTTTTCTTAATTTGTGAGTGACAGACATGGTTATGGCCTCAATTCTTCTCCCCAGTAAGTTCATTCATAATATTCTAGTAACTGAAATGAAAATACACAACTTTCTTCTCATAGGGATGCTGGGTGATAGGTATAGTAATAACTGTAATAATATTAGTAATAGTCAAAATATTTAACATTACCATATGCGGGGTACTGTGTTAAGCTCTTCAGAGGTATGAACACAGTTAATCATTAAACCCTATGTGGTGGGTATTATTGCTTTACCAATTTACAGATAAAAAACTAAGTGTCAGAAAAGTTACATAAATGTGCAGGACAGCACCGGGACTCCCGAGATGGGATGCCAGGATCTTATGCCCTGCTAGACTGCTTGCTTGGCATTTTTTTTGAGAGGTCATGTAACTTACTTGAGCCAAAGTGTTCTCAGCTCCGCTGTAAAATGAAAATAATAACACTTGGCGGTGTTGTGAAACCAAATGACGTGATATATATGAAAGCACTCTGAGTAGCAAATTCTGTAAATTTAAAACATGATTGTAGAAAAAATGGAGTTTAGTTTAAGTATTTAGATGAGGGTTCCTTTCTAAAAAGTATCTTTCTTAGTGTTATCAATTATTTTTCCCTGTTCTTTTAAAAAATCTATGCTATTTTGCAGGAGAAATTGTTGTTCTTTGTTGAGTACATTGTCCACCCAGTGTTGCTAGTTAGAATTTTACTACAGACCAACCAATCCCAACCACAGAACCTGTCTTTGTTTATAAGACTTTAGATGCAGCAAATAATAATAATGTATCTATAGCAAGTTCTCCAGTATATATTACTACTGCCAAAGGACCCCTGATGAAATGTGAGAGAAAAGAAATTAACCATTTGTGATTAAAAATGTAGTGAACACTTTGCAAACAAGTATTTTTTCTGACCTTAATTAAATTTTGGTTGAATTACATTCTATTTATGATACCTCGTTGCCTCCTAATTTCATCTGGGTAAAATGTTCTTCCTGTTGTCTCCTTTTGACCTCTGGTCCATTTTACAAGAAGTGACTAAAATTTTAAAAGCTTTTTTTTTTTTTTCATTTATGACAACAAGATTGAACGAAGACTGCCATGAGTACAGAGTCCTACATGAGAAATAGAGATCTAGGTCAATTTTTCCAATGGGGAAAAAAAAAGTGGGCTGACCTCCAATATTACCTCTTGCCTTTTCTCTGTAATAAGGTACAGTAAGAACCAGAAATGAACTTGAAAACAAGAAGTAGCTTCCTTTAGTTCCATAGCAACCTATGAATAAAGACTTCAGAAATCTATCCTTCTCTAAAATAAAGATTTTATGGGGTTTAGATGTTATTTTCTTTTGAGTAGTTGGAGACACTAATCTCTTTAAATCATAGGAAATCTGTGGAAATCTAGAAAATATTTTATTGTGAATTCAGGTATAATAATACATTTATACTTTAATTCTAAAGCTAATTATTATATCAGAAGTTTGCTTCTTAGTTAAACACTGATTAATAAAATAGATTTTTAATTTTATAAACCTTAATGCTTGATTTAACAGTGTGGTTTAACCAGTGTTTATAGATATAGATACAGATATCAAAAAAGAGCTTGAAACATGTATGCACTTGAAAATAAAGTATAAATAGAAGAGCACAGAGAAATTTGCTAGTTATTGGTTCTTAAATAATAAAGCTAACAATTGTTAAACTCTTACCAAGTGCCAGATGACTTAGTTATCACAAGTATTACTCCCTTTAATGCTTACAATAATTTTATAAATAATTAGCATTGTCATTTTAAAGTCAAATGATTAAGTGACCTGCCCAAGGACATGCAAAGATAAAGTGATGAAGTTGGACTACACTCCCACTGGTCCAACTCTACAAAGAGTACTCCTTACCACTCATCCACACTATGGGTACTTTACTTACTTGTTTTTTAAAATAGTCACTATAGTGTAGCGATCAAATGTAAGAATATTGTGAATTTAAATCCTCCTCACTTAAACTGAAAAAATACTAGTTTCACTGCAAAGAAAATCCTGAGGTGACTCCATGGTCTACAGTAGTGTTCCTAACAAAATTTGGGATAGGAGGCTGTGGAGCAAAGAAGGGAAAACCTTTAGAGGAATATAGCAGAATCCAAGAGGGCTGTTTTTTTTTTTTTTTTTAACATCTTTATTGAAGTATAATTGCTTTACAATGATGTGTTAGTTTCTGCTTTAAAACAAAGTGAATCAGTTATGCATATACATATGTTCCCATATCTCTTCCCTCTTGCATCTCCCTCCCTCCCACCCTCCCTATCCCACCCCTCTAGGTGGTCACAAAGCACCGAGCTGATCTCCCTGTGCTATGCGGCTGCTTCCCACTAGCTATCTATTTTACATTTGGTAGTGTACATATGTCCATGCCACTCTCTCACCCTGTCACATCTCACCCCTCCCCCTCCCCATATCCTCAAGTCCATTCTTTAGTAGGTCTGTGTCTTTATTCGCATCTTGCCACTAGGTTCTTCATGGCCTTTTTTTTTTTTTTTTTTCCTTAGATTCCATATATATGTGTTAGCATACTGTATTTGTTTTTCTCTTTCTGACTTACTTCACTCTGTATGACAGACTCTAACTCCATCCACCTCATTACGAATACCTCCATGTCATTTCTTTTTATGGCTGAGTAATATTCCATTGTATATATGTGCCACATCTTCTTTATCCATTCATCCGATGATGGACACTTAGGTTGCTTCCATGTCCTGGCTATTGTAAATAGAGCTGCAATGAACATTTTGGTACATGACTCTTTTTGAATTATGGTTTTCTCAGGGTATATGCCCAGGAGTGGGATTGCTGGGTCGTATGGTAGTTCTATTTTTAGTTTTTTAAGGAACCTCCATTCTGTTCTCCATAGTGGCTGTATCAATTTACATTCCCACCAACAGTGCAAGAGGGTTCCCTTTTCTCCACACCCTCTCCAGCATTTATTGTTTCTAGATTTTTTGATGATGGCCATTCTGACCGGTGTGAGATGATACCTCATTGTAGTTTTGATTTGCATTTCTCTAATGATTAAGGATGTTGAGCATTCTTTCATGTGTCTGTTGGCCATCTGTATACCTTCTTTGGAGAAATGTCTGTTTAGGTAAGAGGGCTGTTTTTATACTATGCTCACCCCACCTCCCAATTCCAGTATTTCTCCCTATTCTTTCTCATGCATTATGTATGTACGTACCATTTCAAATACTCTTTCTCTTCCTGGAACACGCTTTCTGCTTCTACCCTACTTCATGGCTAAGTTTATCCTGCGGGTCTCCACTCACATGTTACCTTCCCCAGGAAGCCTACCTGTACAGTTAGGGTGTCCTTGCTCTTGCTCATAGCACCCTGTCCTCTTTCCTATCATATCACGTCCCTCTCTCTCTCCCTTTCCCTCTAACACACACACAGTATTTTAATTCCTTATTTATATGTCTGTCCGTCTAGCCCATCAGATCCTTCCAAGCAGAGACAATGAGTTTTTCATTCATCTTATTGCAGTAATAAATTTTAAAAAGAAAAGACAACTATTATTTTTATCTCAAGTGAGTACCACAATGCCTGCCAGAGACTCAACACTCAAAACGTATTTGGTGAATGAACAAATATATTTCAAGGCACCCCACAGTTTTCAATGTATTTTCTCATGTGTTCTCTCATTTAATTTTCACGTTACACCTCTGTGCTGAGTGTAATGTTCTTATTTTTAAATAACAAGAAACCCAAAATGCAGAAAAGTTAAGAAACATGTCCAAGGTCACAAGTGCTACAACAAAACAAAACTGAGACCGAAACTTATGTCTTTGGACTCTGTCCATTAGTGTTTGCCTTACAACTAAGACGAGAAATCAGTCTCCTAGGAAAGTACGAGGTATACTTCTGGCATACCACATTTCACTCTCTGAAAAACTTTACTACATTGAAGTGGTAGCATGCCACAGAAACTTTTAACTGTACATTTCAAGCTTAATGAACAAAATAAGAGTTTCCTTCAATTCAGTAACTGTTTATTACAGAGCATAGAGATAGTAAATAACAGAGACAATCTTTGCCCTTCATGGAGCTAAAAGTTTAGTTGAAAGGATTAGAGAAAAACGCAAATAATTTTAACTCAAGGCAAGAAAGAGATGCTGCAAGAGAGTCAGTAGCTCATTGGACAAATTAAATAACTAATTCTGTGTGCCAAGCTTCATGCAATGGGTTAGATATATGAAGATTTTAAAATGGGATTGTGGGCTCCCAAAAGAAAGCGATATCCAGTGGGTTGAATTAAGAACAGAGTCATGTGACGGGGGCAGTGGTGGTGGGATGAATTAGGAGATTGGGATTGACATATATATACTAATATGTATAAAATAGATAACTAATAAGAACCTGCTGTATAAAAAATAATTTAAATTCAAAAATTCAATAACTAAATGAATAATTTTTTTTAAAAAAACAGAAAAAAAAAGTTCTTCCCTCCACTTAAAAAAAAGAACAGAGTCATGGAAGTGGTAGAAACTGAGAGGAAGTTTAGAGAGCTGGTTGACCTTCAAAGAATAAGGATAAAGGTGGTCATTCTGGGAGCTATGGAGACATTAGACAAAAGCTACAAGATAGAAACATGGGGGGCATGTTTTGGAGAGAACTAGTTTAATTAGAGTGTTAAAGGGGGAAAATGGGTGAAAAAGAATGAAATGTCAGGACCTTATATGCCAGACTAAGGAATTAATTCATAATTTGATAAGTAATGGGGATCCAATGAAAATTTTGAGCAGCAGAATGACATCACTTGAGGTGGGATTTGTAAAGATTTATCTACCTGGTGTATGTAGGATGCAGCAAGAACCTGAAATTTTCAAAGCTAAGGATGATAAAGCAGCATCATTTAATTACACCATTATAGTACAGAAAATATTTAGGTGATCTAAAATAAACACATTCTTTTATTTTATTCCCTGAAAATAGATGAAACAATTTTAAGAGAGTGCCCACTGATGAGTTTTCATACTAAAAAAAAGCCTATCAGGGCGAGAGATTGCAACTCAGTACAGTTAAATTAGATTTGTTATTTCTTGGAACGAAACTCCCTTTGGTAGTTGTAGAGAAGTTCTATTGCAGATTTAAAAAGAAAAAGAAGAACATGAAGCACACAGCAATTTTTCATAGTTATTACAGGTGACATCTAAACTGGCAGAGTGCAGACAAAGAAAAGGCATATAAATTAGACTAATAAAAGGGTTTCTTTAGACTCATCCATGAATACCAACAGAAGTATATAAAGAGATAATGAACTTGTCTAGGGTAACTGCTGATAAATGAGCAAGCCCAGATTATCTTTCAATTCCAAAATGTATTTCACAGGAAGGTCAAGTCACTTTTGATTATTATTTTCAAAAGGAGTCATTTTTAGGATATTTGTGTTTCACATATAAGTTAGCCAAAATATTTTATGTATTATTATTTTAATTGTATTAATAAGTATGTATTACTAAATATGACTTTAACAACTGACATCCCAACATGCCTTAGAGATTTAATGATGCTTTTATCAAATAGAATAAGAAGGTACTTGTCCTAGTGCTATACCATTCAAACTTGCACTTACGGACATTTAATAAATAGTCCTTTAATGATAGATATTTTATACTAAAGAGATATGGCTTACCAACTATATTGTATTAGGTAGCCCCAAAACTCTCTGTGTTATAAATTCCATGAGATGATCTGCAAAAGAAAGAAATTTTCTCTTGTCAATTACATTTTGGAAATTTGCATGTCTCTTTCTTTGGAGATACAAACTACACATTGGCATAGTAAAGTCTGATATATCCTGCCTAAATATAAAACCTATTTAACTGCATTCAACCCAGTGCTTTCCAATCTTATGTGACCACATAATCTATTTATTTTCCTTTCACATCTATTCATATTCCATGCTGACTTTAGGAAATATTGCCAGCAAACAAAGAAGACAGCATTACATATTAGGGAAATGTGAACTTTTAATGAAAGATCTGCTCACCACTAACCCTACTTCCCAAAAAAGCTACTGGCATTCTGGTCTGAGTCAACCCATGGGGTACTCAAATTTATCATAGGTGCTCATGGGGTCCCCATAGTCCTATTTAGCCCTGCCTCAAAAATGAGACATTATCTCTGATGATTTTGTCTCCCCATCTCTGTTGCCTCCATCCATTCATTTGATCAATGTTTTCTGTGTTCTGACTCCACGACAGGGAGCATGATATATTCTGGAGATAAATAGTATACAGACCCCATGGCCCTCACCTTCACTAAACTAGTGGAAGAAAGAGACAAGGAAAGAGCCTGATATGTTTCTGCTAAGGAAAATACCTGCGCTGTGGGAACACAGATGAGGAGATCCATACCGCTTTGGTGGATTAAGGTAGTGCTGAGAATAAACTGAAATCTGAAGGATAAGTGAGAGATAAGGAAGATTGTCATGCAAGGCCTTGGTGTGGAGAGCTTGACTTTTAGGAAAAAAGTAAATGTGGTACTTCACTCCATCCATGCAGTATGGATCCCAAGGGAAAATCTTTCTTATTATTAAATTTCCCTTCTCAGAATAGTAGAGACTATTCAAACCTTGGTACCTGTAGGATAATCCAAAGGTGAGAGGAGGTGGCATCATGCCTTTTAGAAGCTTGACACTCTGCCCCTTGATTAGGTAACTGCTGTTACTTGGAGGCAAGAAGCTAATGTTGGAATCACCCCCACCTGCCCACCGTGATTTAAGTTCGGAGCTACAAAGAGCCAACCGGCTAACCAACAACTCCTCCTACAGTGCTTGCTCTGTGGTTCTATCCAACCCTGGAGAAGTTCCTTCAGGCAGCATTTGACTCTGAGTCATGAAGGCAACCATCAGTCAAGACCAGAAACACTTCTTTGAGACAGAATATAGCTATTTGAAGTATGTTTGCTAAATATGGAATGTGTTAGGATACTGCTGGCCAAGTCTATATGGATGTTCATTTCTTGTCAAAACACTGATTTGTCTTTCACAGGAAGGTCTACTGGATTGTGAAGTCAATGTATATGTCACAAATGAGCAAAAGAAAAGAGTACCTAAAATTGAAAATGTCAGTATTATTCACACAAACTCAAAAACACCAAATTGGCAACACTCTAATAAACTGAAGATGAAAATGTCTTAAAAATGAGAGACTGGAATATGTTATTATATGCATTGATTCTACATTTTCAAAAGGAAACAGTCACAGGAGGCTGTGAATCATTTATCATCCTGACCAGACCTCTCCTACTCTTTTCTCTTTAAATTTGAAAATGGTGCAATTATTCTGTTACGCTTCAGAAAATAGTAAATTATCTCCAATTATTGCAGATTCATAGTAGCAGTAAAATGCTTGTGTAGAACAACACACTTGCCATGGTCATCTTGGAATTTATTACAAGATTATAAAATTACAACTCTGAAAAGAGTTTCAAAAACATGTCTAACTTATTTTCCTTGCCTCTGGGCAGGACTGAGTTGCAAATAATTCCAGAAAAGAATAACTATCTAAAGAGACGGTCGAACGATTATTCTTGTTAGCTACAGGGTTCAATTACACTTATAGAGAGACAAATATTTTTTCCCATATGCCACAGTTCTTAATGTTTCCTTATGTTTATATTCAGCTAAATTCTCAAAAAAAATCACATTCTATCATATCAATACAAGTGAATGGTCTCTGAACAACAACAAAACCACAAAATTAAGTAAAGAAATCTGTCAATGACTTTACCCCATAAGCTTTTGAAAACCCTTTCATTTGTTTGCCTTGATATTTCTCGTCTTGTCTAAAAGACAGCACTGGCTAGACAAATTTTTAATCACCTCTACGTCAAGGATTTTTAAAATGTCTTAAGAGTGGAAGGATAATCTACCCTCTGCACAAAAACATTTTGTTATTCCCACAGAAACCATAAAGTAAGCATAGCTTTTCCTCCGCTGACATTAGAGGATATTAGTGATTTTCTTAAATTGTAATTTAAAAGTTTGTTGGGAATCTGGGAGATGCCAGATGCCCCCTAAAGTCTTAACATAGTGTACTATTCTCCTTTTGTCACTCAGCACACCATCAAGGCTCTCCTCTAGAGACTGTCCTTCCACAATTTAGGGCTGCTTTGGAGACTTCTAGAACAGTTCTGAGACCGTGTATTTGTCAGTCAAATCTGTATTCAATTCCTACGAAGTTTCTCTCTTCCCCATACTCTGAAAGTTACAAGGAGCAGAAGGGTAGACGCTAGTGATATGAAAATAGTAGCGTACAACCTCTGGCGTGAGAAAGATCTGTTTGGCACCTGGTTCTGTCACTAACAAGCTCGATGACCTTGGAAACGTCATTTATATTGTCTAAGTTTCAGACCCTTTGGCCTTTAAATGGAAATGATAATGCCCACCTCAGAGGGAGAATACGGATTGAGATAATCTATGGAAAGCAAATAGCAGCCAGACACATTGGTCCTCAGTCCATGTCTGCAGTTACCGTTTTCTATCATTGTTGCTGGTGTTCTTGTTGTTAGTATTACTGTTTCTGTTGGGAATGATGGGGCACAAAGGCCAGAAAGCCCAGGGGAGTTTAGGATTGGTATCAGTGCCCCCAGAGAAGTGGTTGGGATGCGTACGATGTACAGTGGGGGAAACGCTGGGAGACTAGTAAGAAAGCAGAGTGTTTCCTCCACGTATTGATTTAAGAGGCACACAAAATCGCTAGCAAAGCAGAAGACCCTCTCATAAGTATCCCACCTTAGGTGGAGACACAAGGCTCAGGGTATTAACGTAACACACCCAACATGATTGAACAAGGACTCAAACCCAGGACTTCTGCATCCAAAGTCAGCGCTTTATCTGCTTATACCAGATGCCTTTTAGGACACCAGTCCTGCCCATAATATTCTTCCCCAGCCAGCCAACCTCCTAGTCATTGCCTATTTTTAACTCCCGTTGTATGTTATACTCACTTTATTTCAGCATAAATATTTGCTGTATTCTATCTCTTTCTACTGAATTTTGAGCTCCAGGAGGTCAAAAAGAATTTCTTGTGCATCTCTGTATCTTAAGGCCTATATTCGAAACTGAGTTCCACGTCTAGGATTGGTGGGCAGGTCATTTCTTTCCACTCCAGTGAGGGTGGCAACTAGGGCTCTCTCTGGGTTCCTTTAGAACCCAGAAGCACCTCTGTAAATGGAGAAACGGGCACGTAGAGATTGGTGAATAATAAAGAGTAATGAAAAAGCCAGGGTATAAAATTTAAAGTGTTTCAATTCTGGACTAAGTATAAATTCTTGAGCTTGGGAGTTGCTTCTTGAAAGTTCTCTTATTAGAAAGATTAATCTAGAAGTAAAGTACAAGGACTAGCAAGAGATGGGGGTTCCAGTAAAATCATTCATAGGCTAATTAAATTCCCTCTTTGCGCAGTTTTACTGCAATTAAAATATAAAATGTCTGTGGACACTTTTGATGCCTTGATACGTATGGAGAAATACTATATTCTTTAGTGGGTTTTCCCTCTCCTTTTCTGTGCTGTCGTATAATGCAGTCGTGAACCACGGGGGCCCACAGTGCTCAATGTCAAATTCACCAAATGCTGTTCTGCACGTTCCCTCAGCCAATTTATTTCAATTTCCGAAGGAGCAACCGACTCCACAGTGGATGACTGCTGACTGCAGTTCCACACCATCACTCTTCAGGAGTAAACTCCAGTCAAGCAAAAAGCTCTCACCGTGTGAGCATGGATGCGATCAGTCCCTTGTCAGCGGCAGCAGCTGTGGGCCTAGGAGACCCCATTTTCTGCCCATAGGGTGCAGAGCTGCAGACAGCTTATCTGCCTCTAATACAGGACTGGATTTTTATCTTTAAAAAAAAAAAGCTATAGAAAAGGTAAGGGAAAATATATAGGTTGCACAGAGAAGATTATCAAACTGGTCTTTATCCCATGTAAGAGTTAGGTCATATTTACAGCATGGTTGGTGGTAGCCAGATATCATAAATGCTCATGTTTATTTTTGGAAAAAATTATAGAACTTTCAGGGTAACAGCTTAAAACTTCTAATTTTCATGGTTAGGGGGTTAGAGCCTAAATGTTCAGAAATTTTCCACAAACGCTATCATCAACTTAAAATAGCTGTATTTACTGAATGAATTTGTATTGAGATGGACACATGCGATAGCAAGTCTGTGGCCCAGAGCCAGGAAAGCTTTACCTTTGTCCATTTGACCTCCCTGCTCTTGCCTCTGACTTTCTTTATATGCTGATTCCATCAAATAATTTGATGATTATAGAAATGATCCTTGACAAGATCCTTTATTCTTGAACTATATTATCATTTACCCTATCACCTTGCACTTGTGAATTGCATGTTAGAATAAGCCATTTTGCTCTTTCACATGTGTACTTATTATTGGTTATGTATTGTCACACTCCGGCTAAAATTATGATTTTAGTAAAGAAGTGGATGTTTCTAGAAATGTATGCACAACATGGAGGTTTTTCAAATTTTGAGTGTACATCATAAGGGTAAATATTTTTCAAGTGCAATGTTAAGGGAAATTTTTTTCATGTAATTTGAATCGACAAGCCATTTAATTTAAGTCTACGTACAATTTTCATGTGTAAGTAGTGGTGCAAAACCAAATGGCATACTGTCTATTCTTCTCTTGTTTAAAATGATAATCGAGTTTACCATTTCTGCTATGTAATAAAGCAAACAGCCCTAGTGTAGAAATTAGAAAGAAAAAGGAGCATTTAGTGAACATCAAAGTTGAGTCAAACACTGTATGTGTGTTATCATCTGTAAATTTCACAACACAAAAATCAAGTAGTTATCTGAGTTTCCAGGGAATTAAGTAATTTAACGAATGCGTCCTGCTGGCTCTTTAAATGCTCTAACTCCACAGGCTTCTGTCCTGAGTACTGTCTTTTGCTACAGTACATGATTTTCCTGGGTGCTCTCATCTCTTTTCAGGGTTTCAATTGCTGCTTATATACTCCAATTACTCTCAAATCCATTATTTCCCACTGAAACGTTTCTCCCAAACCTCAGACCCAAATGCCCAACTGCCTAAGATATCCTCCCTTCCCTGCTCCTAGACACTTCCTCCTCCAAATATCCACTAGTGGTTTCCCTATTCTTTCTACTCTGTTTCCTATGTATGTTCCCCATATACATTAGCTGAGTTAAATCAACACATTAAACAAAGGACTCAATATGAAATATTTATGTTTATCAAAAAGTTATGTGACATTTCATGTGATCAAATATGTGATTCCAATAAGAGAATTTCCTTAAACATTTCATTCTTACACATCGAAAGCCATACAGGCATCATCTGATCCAGATTCCTTGCTTTGCAGCTGAGAATCTGATGCTAATAGCAGCAGTTCAGTCTTTCACTCGTGATTGCATGGCCAGTGTCAGCCCTGAATCCCAAGTTCCCTGACCTGGCAGGAAGTTCTACTGGACCTTGTAAACTCCTCCTTTTTTCAAAAAGTAATGATTTAGGAGTGTGAGCCAGTATTTAGAGTAGTGAACTATCATGTTTCAAATCAGCAGAAATCATCTATGTGTCGTCTCAAATTATCCCTTATGGGAGAGTGGGGCCTTGGTCCATATTGTCACACTGTCTTCCATATACGCTCCACGGTTGGGGTCAGTTTCTCTTCCCTGCAGTGGCTCCTAGCCTGTATTTTCCTTTCCTTCTCCTCTGGCAAACCCATTTCCCAGTCATGAGGACCCCATTGTTCACATCCACACCACTCACTGCCCTACCTGACTCCCAAAATATGGGGCTTGAGTTTAGCTACCAGGAAACATGCTTCAAATTACCTCTTTCCCAGGCATTTCTGGACTTGGGGTAGGAATGTTTTTGGTCTATAGAAATAGGCAGCCTCATATGTTAACTGCAAATGAAAACTTGCTTTGTCTGTTGGGTTTTCTAACACCCGAGAACAATCTGGAATAAAATGTAGAGTGCATTTTTAAGTGACATTGAATAAATCTAAAAAGGAAGGTAGACTGCTATTTGATTTTGCTAACCTCTTGTTGATTTCAGAAGCAGGGCCTCTGTAATGGTGAATTCAATCTTATACTTTTCTTCTCTTCCCACTCAGGGCTCATTAACCCCGTAGTCACTCTCAACCTGCACCATCATCCACAAGCTCCTCTCATGCCCATCCCTGGCTATTTATGCCTTAGGTTAGCTTTAAGGTCACGTTTATTAGTCTGCTAAACTTGCAAACTTAGCCACCTGAGATGCTACTAGAAAGGAAATGTTCTTATTAGCTGCTTTCAAAAAAATTTTTCTGGAGCTCAAGTAGTGTTTTTAACACCCCAAGGAGAGACCTTATAGAGAGAGGAAGTCAAGCCTTATATTTGCTTAATTAGTAATTACCTGTTAAGGTATTGAATGATGTACAACATAGTAGATGCCATGCAAGTAAACTAGCATTTATTGAGTTCCTAATACATGATAGCCAGACATAAACAAAAATGAAAAGTCCTGCTTGCCCTGGTAAAGGGGAACTTAGAAAAGCTGCATTTTTAACCACACACTTTAATGAAACTGTTCCCCTCTGGTCATTGCTTTTCAGCACTTTTTGTAGTAGATGTCTTCTGTCTATCATGTTTCCTGGCAAGATTTTTAAGATCTTTCAAATTATAGAACTATAGCCTGTGTCTTAAGCATATTCTCTTTCTTCAAGCCCATCATCACTCACATAATTAGATATAAAAGACTAGAAATTTCTTTGAAAAAAGGTCAATAAAAAGATTCACACTCCAAATAAGTGTTTGAATTTTTAACTAGTTTCCTAAAAATTAATTTCTGGGGAAGTTTTTCAGTTGGAAAACTTTCCTATAAATTGGGCTATTTTGAACTTGAATATAGCTAATTCAGATTCCAAACGTGGTAAGTAAAGCAAATTTATGTGGTCATATATATGTTCCATTCATTTTTTTTCTTTTTTTTTTTAATGGGAGTATAGTTGCTTTACAATGTTGTGCTAGTTTCTGCTGTACAACGAAGTGAATCAGCTCTATGTATACATATATCCCCTCCCTCTTGGACCTCCCTCCCCCGCCTCACCCCATCCCACCCATCTAGGTCGTCACAGAGCCCCGAGCTGAGCTCCCTGCGCTATACAGCACGTTCCCCCTAGCTATCTATTTTACACATGGTAGGGTATTTATGTCAAACCTAATCTCCCAGTTCATCCCACCCTCCCCTTCCCGCCCTCTGTCCACACGTCCGTGCTCTATGTCTGTGTTTCTATTCCTGCCCTGCAAATTGGTTACCCTCTTGCACTATTGGTGGGGATATTCCATTATTTTATTGCCAATAAGTTAAGTTTGCTAAGTTTGAGAGACAGATATGAAAATGTCTGAAGGATAATGATGTTTAAAGTGATTATTTCCACCAAGTTCTTAGTAAATAATAACTTCTCAATTATTTTGAGAAAGATTATTTTTATCTTCCCCATATTTCCCTAGCCTCCCAGTAATAATTCTAACTATTAATCTAACTCACTCTATTTTTTTAAATAAATGATGACATCTCCTAAGTAAGGTGATCATTAACATCCATCATTTTTATAAGCAGTTTGACTGAAAATGAAGAATTATGATGAGGGGAGAGCCTAGTTTTACAGGAGAGTATTTCACCCTTCCTTTTGGAGACAAGTTCTACAGGGCCACCCAATGTGTGTTTAATTCAGTTATGATGGAGAAAGAATGAAATATCCTTCAAAAGCTTCAAATCAACTTGCCATTTAATCCCCATGTTTCCAGTAGGCTCTAACATTAAGCAAGAGAAGCAGCTCTTGGATTCCTACCGTAAGCTCCCATCTGTCTAAAAAGTTGTCTGATGCTGGCTGCCTCAGCATTGCAGGTCCCACCATCCAGTTCAATTCTTTGGGCCATGCCACTGTTGCTGAAGGCATCCATCTCAAAGCACTGTGTGTGTGTCGGGGCCGGGGCGGGGGGTTGTGTAGTAGTTGCAAGAGAGAAAATAGAAAAGAATAAATGTCCCATTAACAAAGTTATAGAACTGATTTTCAGATTCCTTAGCTATCACTTCAGAAATCAGGGAGGTATGGAGAATCTTATAGAAAAAAAAAAATAGGTAATTATGTTGAAAATAATAACACCTAATGGTTGATTCTTCTGATCCTCTAGATACTAACAGCATCCCCACTCTACAGATAAGGAAACTGAGGCTCACAGGGATTGAGGAACATATTCAAGCCTGTGCTTGAAATCACAGCACTGCATTATGGTAACACAAACATTTTGTTCAGTTACATTTTAGAAGCACATTTACTGCATAAATCTAGTTCTTTTGTGCATATAATCTTACTATATTTTTTTCCACTGGCTAAAATAAAATTGAAGCATTTTACATTTCCTTAAATGACAGTAGGTGTCTAAAGATTTAGTTTTCCATTTTTGGTGTTAGAACTCAATGAGCTCCAATTAGTGATTCCCCATAAACCTGAAACAAATAAACAGGAATGGTTTTTTAAAGTTAATAAAAGTTCTCTATTTCCTTGACCAGTAAATTAAGAAAAAAGGAGAAGAAATGTCCAGAGTAGCTCTACTCTTCCCCTAAAATGAAGAGGAGACTAATGAAGGACTCTTTCAGATACCAATGGGAGAAATATCTTTCCCTGCCTTCCTTCTTTTTCGCTGGTGCTCTTGTCGTATTTTTAACTAACACTTATCAAGCACATGCTATGTGCCAGACACTCTGACAAGAACCCACATTGATATACTCAACAACCCCATGAGGTTTTCAGGAACTACATCACAGTGAAATTTTCAAACAAAACTCTCGCTTATACAAAAGACCAGGATTCACATTCTAAAAGCTCTTCTCTAATTCACACTTTTGACTCTGCCCTAAGCATAGCCAGAAGTCTATTGCCTTTCAAATTATGTGGCCTGCCTTAGGGAAGAATTCCCCAGCACAGATATGATGTAATGGGAATAGCATAGACACCCAGCGTTTGAATACACTCTGCAACTTTCTTGTTTTATGATCTTGGAGACAATACACAACCCCTCAGAACTTCCATTCCCTCATCTGAAAAAAAAGGATACCAAACCCAAGGAATTATCACGAGGAAGAATTTAAATAAGCCATAGATAACCTGGAAATAAGAACCCAATGAAATAATTTTTTTCATCATCATCATCTTTATTAGATGGTACTTTCTCAGATTCTTTGACCAGAAAATAAGAAGGACTTGAATAGACAATAAGACTTCTCCATGGAGTAACTGTATACATTGTATATATAAAACTATATATTATTGTCATTTCATACTTGGTGACTAGACAATGATACACCTATTCTTTTTTTCTAGATTATCAATCAAATGTCCAGCATATAAAGATTTGAAAAGTTAAGTATGGAGTAGTATGAGTAAAATTAAAAGTATTAACTCACTTCAAGTGAAGCTGAGGGAAAAAAAGATTTGAGGTTACTCTAGGAAAGAAAGGAGGGAGAAGAAGAGATAATTGAGAGAGAGGAATAAAGAAAATACGCTAGTTATTTCTTCTTTATTCTCTGCCATTGTGTGATTTCTTTACAGGGATTAGAGCATTGACATATGCATCCTTGATTCTTGTTATTTCTGATGAAGAGTAATCCACCCCTTCTACGGTGTGTGTCTTAGGGCTTAGCAGATCGCTTTATTTCAGAAAGTTACAACACAGAACCCTCAAGAAAAAATGGGTAGAAACTATTAAAAACTGTGTAAGCAAAAAATAACATATCTTTTTGTCTTCTTCTTCCTAGTTGAGGACTCCATTCTTTGGCAGACATTGTAAAGTAACAAAAATGTTTAGTCAGAGTCCTCAGCTTATATATGAAAAAAATTGTTTTCTCTCAACTGCTCCAATATCATTATCACTTCGTTAATAGGCATGCTGCATTCCTAAATTGGGAACATTCACTCTTCCTGGAACAGGCAGGCCCCAGATTCCTACTGGTTTCTGCTCAGTCTACCTTATCAGAGATGCGTTTCCTATCTACTTCCTAGGCAGCAATTCCCTCACCCCATCACTTGCTACCCTCTTATCCAACCTTTTCTTTATTTTCTTCAGAGCACTTATCACCATGTGACGTCTATCTGTTTAGTATTGTTCTCACCTCATGAGGATGTAAGCACCATGAGAACAGAGATTTTCTTTGGTTCACTACTGTATGGCGTGAAGGAGGAATTCAGTGATTATTCGTTAAATGAGTGAATGTAAAGAACTATTGAAGGAGCAAAGGCCTGATTAGGTCTCAGAGACTGGAAAAAATTAATATCAGCACATTTAAAATAAAGAGCTTATATCTTTATTATGTAGTCCTTGTGAGTGTGTGTATATGTGTATATATACATATATACAGAGAGAATGTGTGTGTGTATGTGTGTGTATATATACACACATATCAAGAGAGAGAGAGAATGGCACTACTAAAGGTATAACATGCTAGAATCGTCACTCAGGTAACTCCAGTGACAAAGTCACTTTGGAGGCTATATGCAGTGTCAAATGACCTCGTTTAGGGTGTCTATCTGGACAAACTCAAGATGGTGTTGGTAAAAATATATTTAGACTCAGAATAAGATAGGGCCCCAGATGTCCTGAATTACTGGGTGAACTGGTATGGAGGAGTACTAGAGTGAGAAATACAGGAATGCTGACTCTGTTACCATATCTTGGACTCAAGATTGTTGTTAAGGTAGGGTCTACCAATTACATGAATTCTGTTTGTCAACTTTGTGGTGGTGTTAGTACTGAATTCACTAAAACTTGGACTTGCAACTTGAGAATTAGCACCTAAGCTATTTGATTACAATTTTGTGTCATTCAGATTCATGGGAGACCCCCATCGAGGACCACACCCCACCAGGAGGAGGCCGTTGAAATTCTGCTGGTGGCATCTCTCAGCACTGAACCTATTATCTCACACAATTAAGATGTGGCTCCAAAGTTTTATATCCTGTTCAACAAAATAAAGACTTAAGAATGATCCAGACCTACCTTCCATTAAAAGTAGTCAAATGACATTTGTTACTTAAGCATAATCCCTTAATCCCTTAGAGCCTCACACCCATCACCCAAGCTGTTCAGAGTATTCTTCCCAGTGGCAGAAGCAAATTTTTATAAGTATAATTTTCTCCATTTCTTACAATCCAAAGATATATTTTTTTTAATTTTTTTTAAATTTATTTATGTCTGTGTTGGGTCTTCGTTTCTGTGCGAGGGCTTTCTTTAGTTGCGGCGAGCGGGGGCCACTCTTCACCGCGGTGCACGGGCCTCTCACTATCGCGGCCTCTCTTGTTGCGGAGCACGGGCTCCAGACGCGCAGGCTCAGTAATTGTGGCTCACGGGCTTAGTTGCTCCGCGGCATGTGGGATCTTCCCGGACCAGGGCTCGAACCCGTGTCCCCTGCATTGGCAAACGGATTCTCAACCACTGCGCCACCAGGGAAGCCCCCAAAGATATATTTTAGTGCCACTTACGCATTGGTTTTCTGGAAAATGCCTGACTAACCTACTCTTAATCTGACTTTGCCTTAACTTAGCACTGGTTGAAAGAAAGATATGAAAAAAATCAGAAGGACTGTTTCTATCATGAAATAAATTGAGGGTCAAGAGTTTAGTAATGTTTAAAAGCAAGAGCTTTGAAGCTAGCCAGGTTTGTCTTATATCTGAATCTGAGAATTACAGCCATATGAATATGAACAATCTATTTAATATTTTAAAGCTTAGATTTCTCAACCATAAAATTGGAATAATGACAGCACCTAGCTCAGAGAACTGATGTGAGGATACTGGGTAAGTACTGGGCAAAGTTGTCATGACGACTGGGAAGAATAATGGGCATGAAATGACTATCATGGAGCAGGTCAACATGCCTATTTCCTTCTCTTCTCCTTTCACTTGGGAAGGATCCAGTCCCTGGTACTCTCTTGTGCTACCAAAATCCTGCCTTGGTATGGCTGTTTCTGTTTCTAGCTGTCTTTAATCTGCCACATACAAGAATAAAAGCTGAGAGGAAACCTAGAAAATAATGATTACCTTGTCTTTATTTATTAAGAGCAATAGAAGAGGCCTTTTCTTAGGAATAAATGTTGAATCATGTTAGCAGGAGTGACTGCTATTATTTAATATTGTTTAAATTCAGCTATTTAGGAAATGAATTATCTAGCCAGGTAGAGAGACAGATAGAAAGATGTAGATAGACACATAGGTAAATTAATGCTTGGATGGAAAGAGAGACATAGAATCATACACGGGTGGATGGAGGAACAGATAGACAAATAGGTAGATATATGCATGGATGGTTGGGTAACAAACAGATTCAGAAAGATGAAATCATATATGGCTGGATGGATGGATAGATGGATGTTATGGTATGAATAAGCTATGAGAAACATCATGGTATGGAATTCAAGGTAAAGAGGGAAATTCTTAGAACCCTATCTCCCTTTTGAATTACAGCCAAGCATACTTATATGTTTCAAGCCTGTGATCTTCAGACTGCAGCATGGTGTACTCAAATTACAAGACAAACCTGTAACATTTTCCTAGAAATTCTATAATCTTCAAGTATTTGGGAGGAATTTTTTGGTTTTGTTTCAAAAATTCAAATATATAATGAAATAAGGTACAAATACATAAGTATTCTTTTAGAAAAAAGCTCATGTGGTTTTATGTTAGAAAAGCGTGGCCTTAGGTTACAATCCCCTAGACTCTTCTGATGGTATCCCTTCTTTCTTCTTTGTCTTTATGGGCACTTTGGTTGAAAATTTTAGAAGTACATTGTCAATCAAAGGGTCACAACAGTTGGTGTGGTCTGAAACACAAAGTCTTTACAATTTTTGTTTTCTTTTTATTTTAGCAATGTATATATTAATTTTTTGCTAAAACCAAACACACGTGCTATTAAGGTCATGCTGATCTGATGAAACATTAAGCAGAACAGGCTGTGAGGTACAGTGGAGAACAGGACACAATCTGCTATGAGTAAGAGAGAAAAAGCACAGATGGATGTCAAGGCAAATACTCAGTAGACCCGTAAAACTTCCCTTCATGGGTCTGTAAGAGAGCACAGTCAGGTCGAAGAAAATTGTATGAAAATGAAGAGTCACTACTGAAGGAATTGAATAGTGCAGTGACATGGGTGCTTTCCTAAATCCACGTAGGAACATTGATGTACTCTAGGAGGAATTATACTGTAAAATATACTGCCTCATTCACCATATTGGAGTATGAATTTCTACAAATTTAGTATCTGAAAGTGTGCTAAAAATGCAAAATGGTTGGGAATCTCTGGGTTAAACTTTGCAGTTTAGATCAGGAGATTTACTGACACCTGTTAGCAGAATACCATAACCAGATGGAGACAGCAGCTTTTAATAAGTGAATCTAAGTATAAATGTGTAAAATTCCATTTAAGTCACAGGGCTTTGGATGGAATGTAAAGCTATATCAAAGATGATTCAATATGTGTACATTATAAACATTTTCAGAGATGTTTTATTTTGCAAATGGATTCAGACCTCTGCAAATGGACAGATGAAGAGAATTACATACAAACAAAACTCAAATAACATTTTTGATGAAAAGTTTGCAGATCTTTCTCAGAAATCCATATATAAAGAAGTAAATTTTTCTTTGTACATAAAAATGTGGGAAATTTGCTAAGACTCATCAGGAATTCCTGGGTATATAGTCATAGCAATCAGTGAAAATTTTTTTATGATCTGGAAGGTACTCTTTTTCAAAAACTGAGTGATTTCTCACCTATAGTGAACTATAGGTGACTATACAATTTACATACTAAAGTAGGACACTGTTGAGAGTTAGAGGCAGTGCTAAACCAAATCAAAAGGAATTGCTTGATCTATACCTGGCTTTGCCATATGCATACTGGAATGCATTCACTCTAGGAATAACTGCCATTACCTGGAAATCATTTGTCATCTCATGCATTATATTGTCCATCATCAAACCAGTGGGGACCCATCATTATTGCTCCAAGACAGTTCATGCGTGTCATGTTTCTGTACATCTTGAGAGCATAGGAACCAGCTGTCTTGGTTCTCAGTCTTTTCAAGAATGTTTGTGTGGCAAAAGCTTTGGAAGCTAGAGATCCAGAGCAAAAGTTAGGCTGGTTAGCTTACATATCATTACAAAAGATTCAGGTTTTCTAAGCTTAGGATTCCTCATCTGTGACACAAATCCCATATGTGCAGAACATCCGCATAATCCTCGTGGGACCTGGACTGTCAGGGAGAATTGACAAAAATATGAAGCTCATGCTGCTTGCTGTGCCATGAATAAAAGTCCTGTCTTTGGCCCTGGAGTTTCATGTCTTCTGCCAGTATCCATGGATCTTTAGATGGCTAACTTGTTCACTTACAAGTAGGGCAAAATCTCAGCCACTTCATAGCTCTTAACACACATGGATAGGGCAAGAGCAAAACAAATAACCACTGTGATAATAATATTTAATCTGAGTCCTAGAAAGGGCATTGGACAGGGGTCCAGAGATAAGTTGCAATCCCACTAGACTACAGCCTTTTTGAGTGAAAGAACAAATTACTCCATTTCTCTCTGGTCCTCAATTTTCTCATCCATAAAGTAGTCAGAGGAAGGAGGTGGCCTTTTAAGGTCCTTCTGATTCTAAATTATTTGCATTTGTGATTCTTTCAGTATGTCCATAGCTCTGTCCCTCATTCCCACCACATGATTTATAGATGCATCTTATGTACATATGATATGTGGTATATGGTATATGTGTTAAAACTCACAGAATATTAACATGCAGAAGCCCCTTAGAGACAGTGTACTCTAGATATTTCCATAACTATGCTCTGATAAATCCCAGGATTCTTCAAAGAAGATTTGGGAACTCCAAAATTCTTGACTGGTTTATTTTTCATGTAAGTGTAAACTAGTTTTTAAATTGAAACAAAACCACATGGACACTGAAATGTGTTGTAAGCTAAATGCAACCACGTAGAAGACCAACAGCGAGGGAACATATCCTCATTGACCTTACAAAATGCAAGTGCCACACAGTCCAATTTCTAAAATAAACCTACACTGATAAAATTATTTCTTTTGACTGCTATTTAAATGAGTTATAAACAACAACCGCTTTGAAATGCTGACTTTATCAATCAGAGACATGAAACACTGATGCATTACAGGACTATTAGTCTGATGAAAGGGAGTATAATGAATTGGGGTAAAGAAGAGAAGTAGAGGCAGAAAAGCTAACTATATATATATATATGGAACTATTATAACTATTTGAAGCTTATTTTCCTTTTGAGTTGAGGATCCTATTGTTTCTTTTGAGGTCATATAGTTGAATACTGCAAGAATTTGGAGTATGGGTTTACTACAGTAGCTTTTGTCCCTACTAGCAAAATCATTATGAAAGGTTTCCTTGAACATAAATGTTTCCTTGAACAAAAAGTTTTCTTTTGCTCTGGCTTGGCACTGCTATCCCCAAAGATGAAGGGATGGATCTGAACTTTGGAGGAACAAGCCAGAATGGAAAAGAGATGTGTATAAAAGGCAATATGGAAAAAGAAACAGAATCCAATGGCTGATTCATGTGCAGAAACACTTAAACATTGCTCTTGCATCTCGGTGACTGGGGAAATGATGGCAACTTTGATAGAAACAGGAAAGTTGAACAGAGTAACCAGTTTTGAAAGCAAAAATTATGAGCACAATTTGAGAAAGTTGGAATTTGAAGAGATAACAGGCCACGTGGTATAAATCCCTAACGAACAGGCCAGAATTCATGAAAGAGGCCTAGCTAGAAATATGGATTTGGTAGTCATCTGTGTCCACAGATTGCAGGCTTCAGATATCAGAAATTAGCTTTTATTCTTGAATCTGGAAGTGCCAGTAATGCTGGCAATTTCCTGCCACTCTTTCCAATAAAAAAGTCCACATTCTGGTTTCGCTGTGACTCAGTAAACTGCCTCAAACCTCATACACCATTTTCCTTGTTGGAGGGTGTCAAACCCAAATCTACCTTCACTTTAAGTGTAAAAGTTTTTAAAAATAGTGTTGTGCATTTGTAAACTGAATAATTACATCTTCCTTTCCCTGAGCAATATGGAAGTGTGAAAAAAATAATAATAAATCATCTTCACCAATCAATGCAAGTAATTCAGGTTTACAAAGCCATGTTTGAATTACTATAAAAGGAAAGGAAACTTGACAATTTCTGTTTGATTGTGGGATGTGTAGCATCATCAGAATGACAAGGTAAATGCTGAGGAATATTTTTCTAAATATTGGAAGAATTGACTGGGTATTCAGCAGAAGCTAAGTGAAAATGTCAGGGTAATGATTACGATTTTGCACTTCAGCACACACTGACGATTGGGACGTGCGTCATGAAAGTATGAAATCGAACTTTCAGAGACATTGCCTGTACTACACTATACTTGAATGCTCCTTTATTTTGCATGCAAGATTTTTTTTTAATATATACTCTTTTTAATAGTATGTTATTTGGTTAATATATATGTCTCACTCATTAAATTTCATACCTTGAATTTGAAGGTATTTTTTCTATCTTTGTTTCTTTGTAAGTATAAATTTATTCTGAGCTTTTCTCAGATACCAGTAAATAAGTAACAAGTGTTCAGTGAGTATCTACCATGTGCCTACCACAAGGTTGAGCATTATGGAATTTTAAGACGGAAGAAATTAACATCCACTGGGGAAGCAAGTGTAGATACTCATAAGTGTTCAACTTTCTATTCTGTGGTAAGGAAGATTAAGAGTTGGGTGCAAATACCTCCTTGGTTGACATGAGCATCTTGCTTTTGATCAACAAAGACACTTATGGGAATATCAGCTTATCCTACTCCATGGCTTTACTTTTAGGGCCACAGGACACGGGCTGGTGGTGGTCAGTGGATGATTATTCTCTTGGCAGAAGTCAAAGGATTGCAGGGTTCAGGTGTCTTTTGGAGTGGTTGAGTTTCTGAACAAATAAGATCCTAGCAAGAGCAATTAAAACAAGCTCTTAATTAAAAGCTTTTGGTATCTAAACTTGAGGAAAGCAAATCAATGTGGCAAGCTTTCACTCCAAGTCATATCATTGCTCTGAAGCCCAGAAGGGTAGCCTGAGACAACACTGTCTGGAAATTTCCTGAATGCCTAAAAGGACTTGGGTTGAGTTCAGTCTAGACTGGAAAATATGTCTATGTTTCGAATAAATGGTGAATGTTTAAGTTTAACATTTAGACAGAAAATCACTTAATTTTCCATTATTATAAAAATAAATGGGGCTTCCCTGGTGGCGCAGTGGTTGAGAGTCTGCCTGCCAATGCAGGGGACAGGGGTTCGAGCCCTGGTCTGGGAAGATCCCACATGCCGCAGAGCAACTAGGTCCGTGAGCCACAACTACTGAGCCTGCGCGTCTGGAGCCTGTGCTCCGCAACAAGAGAGGCCGCGATAGTGAGAGGCCCGCGCACCACAATGAAGAGTGGCCCCCGCTCGCCGCAACTAGAGAAAGCCCTCGCACAGAAACGAAGACCCAACACAGCCATAAATAAATAAATAAATAAAAATTTAAATTTAAAAAAATAATAATAAATGTATCATTCTCATTAGTAGACATCCTTTCAGCTGCTGTCTATTGAACTCTTATGAGCAGCCAGACATCTGCTGACTGCATTATCTTGGTTAAACTCACACCATGTTATAGATTGGCACTCTATCCCATTTTTACAAGGGAAAAAAAATCCTGGAGAAGTTAAGTAACTCGTTCAAGATCCATCACCTCACAAGAGGTGAGGCTCAGATTAAAACCCAAATATGCTGACCCCAAATATGCTGACCCCAAAGTCATCGTGTTAACTACTAGCTGGTACTACCAAACTTGACCAGCAGTGAACTTCAGGTATCACATATGAGTGTGCTAGGTAAATTAGTTCCTGACTGCATACAAGACCTCTACTCTCCAAGCATTTTTTTTTTTTAATACCACACATTACTGATGAACTCTTTTCCACAGCTTCTAATAATAACACTATAATAATGACAATTATTATTGAAGATGGCCAGTGTATCTCTGTAATTTTCATTTTTAATATGTTATCTAATGCAGTTTTTGCATAAATAATTCTTCTTAGCCAATAATTTATTGCTTTTGTTAAAAGAAAAAAATATCTATAAATGAGCTTATTACACGTAAATGGTAAATCTCTTCTATTTATAGAAAATCATGTTTCTTGTGTTTTTCATTAATTTTAACGGCACTGATCAACTTTAAATAGGGGCTCCCTCTACATATTAAAATTGATTATTCTCTACATTTTTAATTCTGCAGCTATTACTTATCTGGGAAACCAGAAAAATGTTCAATTATTTTCATTATTCCACCTATGTGAGGTATGGCTGGTCATATCAAATATTTGTTCCAAAGTATTATTACTTAGCATCCAAAAACATCAATAACAACAAGAGTTAGATCTATCATTTATTGAATGACTGATATGTTTTAGGTACTACACTTAGAACTTTTTTTGTACTTGGCACTTTATATCCATTGTATCATTAATATCCACGACCATCCCATAAAGTAGCTATCATTACCCACAATTATACAGGAGCAATGTGGCTCAGAGTTGTTAAATAACTTTCCTAAGTCATAAATTAGAAATGACAAAAGCTGTTTCCAAAACCTGCCTGCATCCTGACACTGAATTTTTAGCCTATCAGCATGCTCCCTCCAAGATACCTTTGAAAATATTGAAAATTAAACTATCAGTGTAAAAATAAGATCTTGAGCATGTTTCATTTTTGGTTTGTACTTCATAAACATTTTAACAGATACCCTTTGATCTTAGGGGAATAAAAATTAAAGTTAGCTGTAACTCTGTAATTTGTTTCTTTATATATTCAGTATCTTATCAACCCTTTGTTAGCATGGCTGACCTTTCCCAGCGCTGGTATTTATGTAGAGGATCATGCTTTTGTATTAACTATAGACATTTCTGTCTTTACCCCTGCACAAAATCTCTTTCCTGTCACGTTGTTAGCAGATATTTATTCCACTCTGCAAGCAGTAATGCATAAAAATATTACTGTAGATATGCATGTCCTTTCTCAAGCCCTAACACATACTGATTTAACCATCACGTCATTCATAGATACTTATTTCATCATGACAAGTAGAGCAACATATATAATTAATATTGATTTCCCTGATCTTGCCTGAACCCATACAGCTTTCACTAGTACAGACTGATAGAGAAACACTTTACCTCTGAAACTCTCTGGCGTTTAAATATTTAACTTCCATTTCATAGCTCACTAAATATTACTGGGGTACACAAAAAAACTACCAAAAAAGCAGTAATTCAAACTAAGAACTTGAGAAATCAACTGAAGCCAAAAAATCTTTAAGATTTTAAAAAGATATCACTAGAAACTTACATTTCAGCATCAAATTTATATTTCAATCTCAGTGAAAGAAACATAAACATCATTAATCTTTAATAAAACCGTGAATAATATTTTGTGGTATTTCCTAAATGCAATAATACTAAGAACTAGTAGTCTGTTAGACTTTACAACCTACTTTCCAATTTACAAACCGATCACTCTCTCTGACTTTCATTCACTTCTTCCTTTTGACCACAGATCTGCAACTTTGGGCAAGTTACTTAACTTCTCCAAGCTATCTTTTCCTCATCTTTAACACGTAAAATAAATCCATGGATTAAATGAAAATACGTGTGTGTGCATTATATATATATCACATTTGTTGAGATAAATATATTCATTAAATACTATCAGGAAATAGATATTATATGATATATATGTGTGTATATACATATATATATATCACACAAACAATGCCTGCCATACAGGCATAGTAGGGTCTCAATAAGTGTGAGTTCCCTCCCTTTTTCTCCTTTTCATATATGTATTGTATACTAGGTACATATCTGTTAAATATATTGTACTTTATCACGTACTATAAAGTATAGGTATACTCTAAAGTATAATGTATAAATATACGTTATACTTTACCCTATACCTTATCACCTCTGTATCACACACTATATATATAATTTGTTAAATACATTGTATTTTGCAAGGCTTTCACTCAGGGTGGGACCAGAATGAGGCACTTACTTCATGTACAAAACTTAAGGTGATGCAAAAAAAAAAAAAAAATCATAATCAAGTAAATAATATTTTAATGCAATTTTTAAAAATCAGAATTTATCGAAATTCCATGATGAACAAAATATCAAAACATTAAGTAAGGGCAAAATCAATATTACTGGTCTTTCCTTTGCCTTGGGCTCTTATATGGCTCAGCCCAGCACTGCTTTCACCAGAATTACCTAAGCATGTTTCCGAGCTCTCAGCCTCTCCGTGGAAAGAATATTCAGCGTGTCTGTGTTCTTAGTCCAGGGCCTCTTGCATTAGGTAGCTCACAGCCTCATTTTTTTTTTCCCAGTTTGAAGCTGAAAGGTTTAAGGTTTGAAACGGGAGATAGGAATACAGGCTGAAGTATGAGCTGAGAACTTGAGAAATCAAGAATGTGAGAGGGCAGGACATCACAGAGATCTAGTGATGAGAGAGCTTTTGTTCTAGAACTTGCCAACCTTGAAAAGGCTACAGTCTACTGTCTCTTTGCTCATCCTGCTTCAATTTCCTCATCCAAGAATGATTTCTGACTATGACATGTTTCTGTAATGATTTGGGGAGGCACTAAATACATTTCTGGTTCTTAGGCCTATGAAGATAACGGAGCACTCCATAGTTATTTCCCTTTCTGTTGGACTTGGTTGGGGGGGAATGCCTTGATGAATTACAATTATCTAAGTACTCAGCATATGTAGGCATAGAGTTGATTTTAATAGTGCTTTTGAAAAATGAGAATGGGTACATCCTCTTTCTACAATGTTTTCTTATTTCATATTGCACCTATTCCTAAATATTCAAATCAGCCTCTACTAAAGCCAAATTGTAGATCAAGTTAGTGCTTGACGTGACTTGGTTTTGACTGATTCTCTCACTGAGACAAGACACATTGCTCTCTTCGGTTTACCCCAGGGGAGAGAATTGTATCACCAGTAGGCAACCCAGGAAACAGATTAACCAAGCCATGGAGTAGAATGAGTCGGTGACGGTGCATCTATCCCTCAGTTACCAAACTATGCACAAAACGTATCTGCAGTTAGTGTGGCCATGTATGCAGCATTTTGGGTGAGCTATGGATGGCGGGAAAAGACCACATGAGCCTACAGAAAGTCCCTGGTTTATTTAACAAGAATACTGAAATTAATGGAAACGCCGCGGCTCCCCACAGCGGGAGCAGATAGGCAGCATATGGCTTTCCTCTTGCCTCTGGCTTCCCTGAGGGGCGCACAGCTGCCAGAGACTCACTTCATCTGGGGAAGGCCCTGCTAGCGCTGAAAATACAGCCAAGTTCTTCTATGCCACAGTCTTTCAAAACATGGAGTCTACAACACCGGGGAGACATAGGCTAATAACCTATGTGCTTCCATTAAGGGAGTATTTACAGACTTTATAGACTCTTCATGTTCTTCTGCAAACTCTCCCCAGGAAGCTCACATTTGCTTCTGGTATAGAAAGCAGAGTCGGGTTTCCTTCACAGTATATCTGCCTCTAGAATTCTGGTATCTCTAAAAACCATTTTCTAGAACACTCCTTGATACAGACTTAGTACACTTTAACTAGGTGGTTTCTACATACAGTTTGGTCTGAAGATAACAACAGATTAACTTTTCTGAAATATATTTAGTTCTTACCACATGCAAAGTTAAGTGCCCATTGAGTTCTCAGAGCAAATGAATGAGTTTGGACCCAGGCATACCTAATTTATAAAAGACTGTGTGTTTCATTACCATGCATTAGAGTCAATTGGAATGCTCATCAAATGCAGAATTACTGGGCATCTCCCTAGATTTACTCCTGAATTATAATGTTTGGGGGTGGGGCTAAAGAATTGTTATTTTTCTGAGCTCCCACTTGACTCATGCACCCTCAAGTTTGAGCATCACTGATTTGCATCCTGGTTGCATTGACTCCTTTAGGATTTGAAGTTCTGATTATCTTAGGAGGAGAAGTCCGGAGGTTTACATGTTATCAGTACCATTGTGACAACTGTCTTTGCCTCCCTCAAAAAAACCATATACCCTCTCTCTCTATATATATATATATAGGTATAGATATATATACACACACACACATATACCCTAGTCACTACCCCAAGCTGAGCTCAGCTTGCCTATATCATAATGAACTGCCAGTCAGGGTCAAGGGAGTCAACTTCCTAAGTGTTCATCTTGAAAAAATGTAGGCCAGCTTTTTCGCCTTGTCTTCTCTTGAGTTTTGTTAAAATAAAGCCTATTCTTATCTGTGGAAACCAGCATGTTTTGCCATCTGTCTCCTTGCAGATATCTAAGTTCTATAATATTTTTCACTCAGCAACAAATATTTATTTCACCCCTCCTTATGATGTTTATTCATCCTCATCTCCCCTTCCATGCCAGTTTTCTGTGATCAGATTCAATCTATGCATTGGTACATTAATCTATTCTTTATGCTTCATTTTATTCCTAATTTAGGCCTAAGGAATTTTATATTTTAATATCTTGTGACGCCCTATAGATTCTTTATTTCTTTTAAAAAATGTACTCCTTTGAAAATGTACAAATAACATATTTGTATCTTTGCTGCTTCTTAAGTTTATTATTTGGATGCATGATATATTACGTGACATTAGACAGACATGCTAGAATGGATGGCTTAACTAAAATAAGCTATTTTGTTTACTTCCATTAATACTACTGTGGTTATATAGGTTAACAGATTTGAAAAACATGAGGAATATATGCTAAATTATTTTGCATTTCCTTTTTTTTTGAATTTTTGAATTTTATTTTATTTTTTTATACAACAGGTTCGTATTAGTTATCTATTTCATACATATTAGTGTATATATGTCAATCCCAATCTCCCAATTCATCCCAATTATTTTGCAGTTCATAGCACAAGTAAAACCAATGTTCTAGTATTGTTGATGAAAAAGAAATCATTGAGTAATTGGGGCAAAGACTGAAGATATTTAGGTTAGTAATTATTATTTGAATGTGGAAGACCAGGTATCTATTTAAAAAACAACACATGTGAATCTAAAACTGCTCTTTAAAAAAAATTTTTAAAAATATAAGCTATTTAGAAATATTTCATTTAACATAATTAAGGTGGGCTCAGGAGGTTATTTTCATTGCTTCTACTGCTTTCATGATTTTTTGTAGTTTATGGATCCCATACTTTCTAAGGAGTATCATGGGGCTGTAAGAACACCTGGCATTAGTCTACATAATTCATTAGGTTAAACAGTCTGTGTCATTGGCTTGGGTTTCTTTCTTCAGGGTGCTCCCAAAGTACATCAGGACCCAGCTCAGCTAGCAGCAGTTTGAGATAGAGAATTAGCATATAGTTTCTTAGGGAATGGCCTTGAAGGTGCTTGAGTAGCTGCCTTGTGTGAGGCCTGAGCAGAATTGCTGAGAGCCAGAGAGGAAACAGGGTCCAGGCAGTAATCCTGTGTGACTGTGTCTAGTTTGGTATCTCAGGAAAGGAAATGTCAGGATTACTGTTGAGTGATGAACACAGAGACAGTGCAGATCAGTGTTGCATCTGGGGCCCGCAGCTCGCTCCCGTTACGGCACACTTGTGCAGAATTCCAAAGCAGCCCCTGTGGTACCAGGTAAGCATCTCACCTTCATTTCTACTAGTGTGAAGTACTGAAAACTCATTGAGAAGTTAAGACCCTTCTTTGCTACCACTTGATAATTTACATTATTCACCTTTTTATGAGAGGGCTTAAAAATGTACATTTTCTAGAGGGTACTAAAGATGGAAATAAATACATGGCTGGCTGGGTTAAGTATACTGAAAATGTGGCCAGAATAAAGAAAAACAAATCAACCTACAATGTAGACCAACCATGAGAGACTTAGCAATAAGATTTTTTATTAATCTCCCATGCCAGGGAAACAGACACTTACTAAGACAGATGAAATAGAATGTTTCCATTTGGCAAAATGCTTGGAGGTGGAGACAAATTTAAACAATCAAATGTGAACATTAGTAAAATGAGAAGAAATAAGACACTATAAGCAGATCACAATTTCATATGGACTTTCATTTGTCTTTTGAGCAGCAGAATAAAATGACTGTCACTGTTTTAATCACTTGAGAACCAGAATTCTTTTCAGAGTTTTATCACTTATTGTTGAATGTACCTGTGTTATGAGTCCAAGGTCCAGGTTCTGAATCAGAGAATCATTTATTTGATTTGTGTCAGCCACAGATTGCTTGAGGAATGTCACTTTTGCTTACAGAAAACTGAAATAGGCATAGTAGGATGTATTCCTATACTTCAAGTGCATTTTAAGACAAGAGGTCAAACTCAAGTTGTCCTTAGACAAGTGAGAAGCAGAAATAACAATACTTCAACCACTCGATTTTTTTTGTGTAACCTTATGGTTTATGATTTTGAGAAAATCTTACGTTACCAAAAAAGATGGATGATTAGACATAGAGAGTAACATACAGTTTTCTCTGATGATGCTCCAAAAATGGATTCTTAAGAGCAGATCCTATTAAGATCTTTTCATGTTGCTAGGAGAATTGTTACCATAGAAACAATGGTACTAGTAAGCATCACTTACACACACATAACACATAACCTCAAAAGTAATTTAATTAAAATACCTTTAGAATTTTATAGTGTTGTCTTTTGCAGCATTTGTGTGTGTGGTACAACTTATTAAGCCCTTTTTTAGGCAAGCATGAGGAAATTTGCCCACTGCCAGCTTTTATTAGTTTAAATTCTCACTCACTTTGTTACATTGAAGTTTTATCTTTCTTCAGCATATAAGGCAGAAAAAAAACTTTAATATTCTGAACTCAACTGTCAGTCATTCTTATTGGGAACATTGAATCACAGCAGTGGTGGGTGCTCAGCCCTGATGGGATGCCATAATCAAATAAGAAAATCAAAGAAAACTTTGGCACTGCTACAGATTTAAGTCACGCTTTACCCATAACCTCATAATCTTGAGTATTATTTTGAAAACGCAAAATCACAACAAGTAGCCATCCTCAAATTCCTTAAAACATGCTTCTGGATTTTTCATTAAAAATGGGCTTCCCTGGTGGTGCAGTGGTTGAGAATCTGCCTGCCAATGCAGTAGACACGGGTTCGAGCCCTGGTCTGGGAAGATCCCACATGCCGCGGAGCAACTGGGCCCGTGAGCCACAACTACTGAGCCTGCGCATCTGGAGCCTGGGCTCTGCAAAAAGAGAGGCCGCGATAGTGAGAGGCCCGCGCACCGCGATGAAGAGTGGCCCCCGCTTGCCACAGCTAGAGAAAGCCCTCGCACAGAAACGAAGACCCAACACAGACAAAAATAAATAAATAAATAAATAATTTTTTTTTAAAAAAAGGTAAATATTTAAAAAAAAAAAACCACAAGTTCTGATCAAATGGAAGAGAGTTCAGCTCAAGCATCTTTGAGAAATACTTTTCTACTTTTTCCCTTAAAAGTATAGTTAATAAGACTCCATTACATTGATTACAGGCCCATAGTTTACTGTTCAAAGAGTATGCTAGCTCTCGTTACAGATCTCTCTAAAATCAAAAGCTTGAAGTCTGAATTCAGGATGTAAAGTGTTAACATATTGCCAGGAAACAAATTGGGAGAAGAGTTCCCATGTCTTGGTTGGGAAATTGTGCATTGCTTGCGGATACCCTGAACTACTGTAAGTTGGGAGTTTTGGAGGGGTGTTGTGGAAGATAAAGCACACCACACTTGACCCCTGTAGGCTTCTGCTAGTGTCACACCCATCATCACCTCTTTGACCTACCATTTCCTCCAAAATTAGCTCATTTCGCTTACTATAGATCAAATTCCTTTTCAATTTTTGTCAATAAAGTATGCTATCTGTTACTGCAACTATACAATAGACAGGGCACCAGAGTTATTTCCCCTGAATTCCAAAAGCCAACAGCAAAGCAGAGTCAATAACACCTGTTAACACGGCTGATACATCCAACAGCTGACATAAAATACTGCCTCAATGACATAGAGAACAGAGACATGGGCCCCCCAGACACAAATCTCTTCCGTGACATTCCTTAGTGAGACACTCCCTCATTTTCCCACCAGCCAGGAGGGCATGGCTTAACAATCTTGTCAGGCCACACTGGGATGAGGGAAGGGGGCTTCTAACTGTCTCCCTTTCCAAGAATACCCTGACCCCAGGCATCCATGGCCCACGTGGCACAATTCCACTTACAAATGACTGAGCTAGACAGCACCAGGAAGTGATCCTTCCACCAGACCCCTCCACCTGCGTAGTCATGACAACTGCTAACCCAGCACTGAGAACACCAGAATACTCCTTAACCCTCTTTGCAGCCTGGCTCCTTTTGCGTTGAGAACCTTGCCTCCCAGGGAGTTATCCATGGGATAAGCCTCCAGTAGGCTTTCATTTTAAACTAGCAAGAACTCTGTTTTACCTTTCCAGGGTGGAAGTAGCCTCGTATCTCCCTGCACCACCCAAATCAAAAAACTTCTCTATCCCACTTAGCTGTAGCCTGAAGGCACTTTCTAAGTTTTATATCATGTCAGTGTCCTCCACTGTATTCAGGGCTTGGTAGTCTTAGTAATCAAGAGTATCAGAGTCTGACCTTGCCCTGGACAACTTGCTTTCCCTATAGTCATCATAGAAAGAGCACGAGCCTTGATATCAGCAAATCTCTAAGCCTCCGTTTCCATATATAGAAAATTAAGAGCATAACCTTACTCCATAGCATTGGAGTATTAATGAGGATTAAACTAAATAATGCATATTCCAGCACAGTATCTGGAATAGAAAAGCTCTTAAAGAGAGGATAGCTTCTACATCATCTGCAGAACTGGTCGGAAGGAAATCGGACTAATATCTCTAATTGTAATCAGTTTTACTTGAGCTTATTTTACAATTCACTTCTCTTTGTGACTATCATTCATGAATCTTCACTTTGAAATCTAAAGTTAATTCAAGTTCCAGGTGGCTGTTTTTCAAACTTGATAGAAGGAAATACCCATGGGACAGCAAATATATCGGTAAAAAAAAAAAAAATTACTGCTACAAGAGGCAACGAGAACACTGTTGGTCATAATTTAAGTAGTGCAATGTAGAAAAATCATAAAGTCAGAGAAACCAAAAATTTTTAAAGCCTAACAAGTCATCAATTCTGCTTGCCCACCCCTTAGGGTTTTGTCCAGTGTTCATCTCTAGTGTTGTAATGATAAAGCTGCTTCTGCTTCCCTTGAAAAACTCTCATAATCAATGACTCTTACTGTCAAAGACCTTTCCTGATAGACCAAATTTTATATTTTCTTTCATTCCATTCTATTATTTTTAGTTATGACCCTGAGTACTTCCAAACTTTGTAATTCTGCCCCTCAGACTTCCATATACTGGATGGCCAACCTAGTCATTTTTTTTTTAAATCTTCATGATTTCCTAAAGATCTTCTCTCACTTACTGTTCTCCTTTGATCAAATCACCAGTGCTTATTTACATCTTTTGTAATATAATGTTTGCAGTCCCTACCATTTATTAGTGTAAGGTTTTGCAATTTCTACTTTTAATTAAATTGCCTCAGAAGACAATTTAACTTTAGCCCTTTCATTGCATTGGCAAGTCCTTATTTTACTTATCTTCTGTAATTCTCAATCTCACTTATGTCTTTTAGATCCTCATAGCTGTGTACAAAAGAAGAACTCCTGAACACAAATGTAACACACATTGCACACTGTGTCAAAGCTCCTTTGGAGTTGAAACCATGTCATATAAGCCTATTTTGTGTGTAAAATCACATAGCTGAGTGTTTTGCATAGTAGTTGCTCAATAAATGTTATATTGCATTCTCTTCTCACACAGCAAGTTGAAATAAAAGCAATAACTCTCTTGAACTTCAAAGGTAAACTAGTAAATTTTACTAAATTAGAAAAAAAATAATTAAGACTGCTTTAGAGAAACTTAAACCAAAACTTATCTGTGCAAAAATTAACAATGGAGATTCATTTAAACTCAACTTTTACATTGCTGTATAAAAGCTAGCCACAAAATGATAAGCAATAAAACTACCTAAGTTCCCAAAGAATCACCAGAGGTTCTATTAATAGCATCTGAAAGGAATATTCCTATAAGCCGCGCCACAGAGGTTATGCTTTTATTGGTGTTTGTTTCTTCATTTCAATTACTCTTTCTTTTTCTCACTCTGTTTCTTACTGTCTTGGAACCATTTGTCATAACTACTCTTGCAAGTGCCCTAGCATTGCACTGCAGTATCAATTTCATATTTCTTTAGCAAACTTCCCATGTCAACTTCCAGATGAGTACTTTAGACTTTTAAATAAGCCTACTTAATGAGCACTCCTATAAATTACTTTGCATGGATTTCATCCCTTTTAATGCTCTGATAAGACCTTATGCTTTTCCTTCATATAATCCATCACAAAGGTAATTATGTAATTATTTGTTTGTGTATTTCCTGAGTCTTTAGCTAAATTGTAGGCTCCATGAAGGGAGTAGCTATATGTCTTATTTACTACCCTATCTCTATCTCAGCTCACTACTATGTGTCTAGAACTGTGTCTGGCATTTAATAGTTATACAATAAATACTTATTGAACAAGTGAAGAAATGAATGACAAGATGGATATAATTTTATTCTGATAAAACGTCCATTAGTTTAAGCAGTTGATAAATTAATCTATGTACACCTTCACTTTTTAGTATTCCTTGCATGGTTATGAATGGCCTAGAAGTATAAATACGAGCTTACCTTTCGTTCATCTATGTCTAAAGAACAACTAGTGATTTTCCCAAACTGCTCTTAAGAAAGATATTGGTGGACAAAATGTATTGGCTTTCCTGCTGAGTCATTTCTCACCATTGGAACTACATTCCCTTAATGGAGCATCCAGCAGGGAAATAGGTGCTGCGGGAATGAGTTAAATTATACCTCAAGAAGGGAAAATGGCTTGGCATTGAGGAAATAATAGCTAGACTCTTTCTTTAATAATAATTAAACAGGTCAATTAAGTCAAGTATCCATCATTCAGGTTAAATATCATTGCAGCCGTTGATGTCTGGAGACTGAAAGACTGACTGATATAATTCCTTATATTTAAGTTTCATAGGAGATATCTTTATTAAATAGGAAAATTTTAGTCATAGTCACTAGTCAATAAACATGTGTAGTGTTTACTATGCAACTTATGACATGTCTTTGTTTTAATGTTAATATCTATACTGTATTTAACAAGTTCAATACTAAAAGCAACTATGCTGTTTTTCCTGCATATTTTCCAGTGCCCAAGTTGCTTGTGGCTTCTGCACTGTGGATTTTTGGAAGTTCTTTTCTCAATATTTATTTCATCAATTTATTAATTGACTTTACAGAACAGTCTCCACTCTAAAAAAATATCAAGACCTTATCTGCTCATTACCTCAAATTGCTTGAGATAGTAACAAATTAACAAATTCTATAATTTGTACTATACATGCCTAATAGTACATTACCCAGTGTTCTAAATCTATGTGGCTTTGGTTCATCTTCATTAAAAATCTGTTTTTCTAACTTTATTTAGAGTGTTAACTTTTTAAAAAATATGATTTAGTATACCTTATCATTTTGTTTTACATAAATTTTGAAGATTGTTATCTCACAGAACTTATCAAAAATACTTAAATTAATGCCTTATTTTTTAACAGATTCATTTAAATCATTTTGTTTATGGCAAGAACTATTTAGCCATACTGAACATAAGTCATTTAAGAATTCGTAATAAGTAACAGGTATACTTGCCAGCAATGTACAAGATGCCATCATCATTATTTTTTTTTAACATCTTTATTGGAGTATAATTGCTTTATAATGGTGCATTAGTTTCTGCTTTATAACAAAGTGAATCAGCTATACATATACATATATCCCCATATCTCTTCCCTCTTGCGTCTCCCTCCCACCCTCCCTATCCCACCCCTCTAGGTGGTCACAAAGCACCGAGCTGACCTCCCTGTGCTTTGCGGCTGCTTCCCACTAGCTATCTATTTTACATTTGGTAGTGTATATATGTCCATGCCACTCTCTCACTTCGTCCCAGCTTACCCTTCCCCCTCCCCGTGTCCTCAAGTCCATTCTCTACATCTACGTCTTTATTCCTGTCCTGCCCCTAGGTTCTTCAGAACCTTTTTTTTTTTTTTTTTTTTAGATTCCATATGTATGTGTTAGCATACAGTATTTGTTTTTCTCTTTCTGACTTACTTCACTCTGTAGGACAGACTCTAGGTCCATCCACCTCACTACAAATAACTCAATTTCATTTCTTTTTATGGCTGAGTAATATTCCATTGTATATATGTGCCACATCTTCTTTATCCATTCATCTGTTGGCCATCATTATTCTTAATGCTTTTATGTATTAAAATTTTCTCCTCTTGGCAAAAACCCAATGAGATTGGCATCATTATCAACAGATCTACTTTGCAGATAAGTAAAGAGCAGCAGAAAAGGTTTAAGTAACTTTCCCAACATCACAAAGCCAATGATTCAAACTCAAACAATTGGACTCCAGAGCCCAAGATTTAAATAATTATGCTATCTACATTGCTTCTCTTTACACATATAGTATTTTAGGTCCTGGAAAAAAGGGAAAAGGAAATAGCAAAAGAAACAACCAACCACAACAAATGAAAAACACTTCAGACCTCAAAGAACTTTTAATCATGAGAGAATTTACAGCCCAATACGTTAACCACCCTTCTAGCCCTACACATATTCCCACAAAGAGACTGAACACACTCACAGCAAAAACACTTTATACATATACCCATATTATACACACTTAAAAGTATAAAGCAAGTTACAGGTGGATGTAAGTTAACCTATGTGTAGGAAACAGTTCATTAGAACGATCAGAACTAACAAGTAGAGATTATAAACTATATGCCAGGCCTTTTCCATATACCATCTCCTGTAATCTTCATCACTTTAAAGAAGATAAATCTGAGGCTTAAAGAAGTTCAGTAGTTTGCTGAGGACCACACAGGTGACTATGAAAGAGCTGGAATTTAAACCAGGTTCTGAGTCCAAGCCCTTGACGTCACCACACCACAGTACAGAAAAGACTAATATACGCCAGAGATGCACCACAAAAGCCAGTAGGAGATGCCCATAATGAAAATCAGTGTCTCCACTTCAGCAATTCTGGAAAATAATAAACTTCAAAATATGGCCTTATGGAGTATAAGGTAGAAGAATGGTCAGAGCCTGTTGAAATTCACCAGAAAATATTTTCTGAACGTTATTAGATCTGACTTGGGGTTTTTGAAAAATTTAATTGTGATATATGTCCACAAGGTAAAGGAGAGAGGAAGACTAAATAGCATATTATCTACTTTTTAAAAATACATAAATCTCCAGAATGTAAATATAATTTATAAGATGAACCTTTACAATCATCACCAAAAATTACTAATTAAGTTGCCTACTATTTGTTCTCCTCTTGCACATCTAAGCTAATTTCACACTTACTCTTAACAATTATCTCTTTTATTTTCCAAGTATTTGAAAACACAAGCCTTTAGCAAATATACTTTTAGTGTTCCCCTAATTGTAGATTTCCATGAAAAGTAAAAGACAAGGAAAGGAGCTGAAGTGTGTATACTTTAAAGTCTACACCTGTTTTACTCTAAATTTAAACTGATTTTTCTTCTATCTTTGTGAGTGCTGAAAGTGGGGAAAAGAGTTTATTATTATAATGTTCATTGTAATGACTATAACATAGGTTTGAACAATTTTAAGTAGGCTTTGTAAACTTAAACCACATTAAAAGGCCTTAAATTCAAAAGTTTGTCCACTAATAACTACGTTTCTTAGAATATGTGGCTCAGTGCCATATACTAGTAGCTACAATATTTAACTTGAATGGTCCCATCACAAAAATTCAAAAATGTCAACTGATAGAAAGGAACAGTTACATCTAATGAGTTCATGAAAATCTGTGAGATTCACATGAAATATTAATCCTAGGGATTTTAAAGTTTTAGTATTTGTAAGTCAGGATGACTCAAACTTATAGTCTTTCAGGGATGTATAAGGGAATCTTTATTTGGTGAAGTTGCAATGAATTCCAGCACTACCATATAACTGGTTTGAAATAGGAGCTTTTGATGCCACATCTGGAGAAGAGAATAATATAAGCCACTACAGGTAGTAATTACTGAAGGTAATTGTAATGCAGCTTGAGTTGTAAACATTAATGGGGAAAAAAAAAAAGATTTCTAAGCAAATAAAAATCTCAAGCATCAAAAAGACAAAAAGTTTGTGATAAATGGTTCATTTAGGCATGCAGTGCTGTGTGGGCAAAATTGGATTGCAATCATAGCCATTTCAAAAATGAAAACATTAGGAGAAAAGAAAATTGGACAGAAATGGCATGGAAATTACAGCCTTTGATCCATTCTGAAGAACCTTTTTTTTGAAGCATCATCATGAGTGGGCAGCAAATTCCTTCCAATCTCCTGTTAAAACCTTTATGAAAGCCTAGAGACTCTGAGAGAGAAATAATCAATTCGGGGCAGACAATGGAAATATTTTTTAGTGATAATTTTCTTTTCCATAAAACTGTGCAAAATTAATTCTACTGTTAAATTGCTACTTGATTTTTCAATTGACACTTTTAATTTCAGGAGAAAATCCTTCCTAATTATCCTTGACCTGTCCAACTAAAGATCAGTTAATAAGCACATACTTCATGGTAACTATTGGGTTGGCCCAAAAGTTCATTCGGGGTTTTGGTAAGATGTTACGGAAAAACCTGAACGAACTTTTTGGCCAACCCAGTAATAAAGAGATGACACAATTTCACATAAATAAAGAGTATGTTGATGTTCCTGGTGTTATATTGTTGGGAATATCATGGGTCCAAGAATTCTGTGATTAACAATGCACACCTAGGAATGTAAGTGGGCATTATTCTATGGAAACAGATCTTTGGCCCTTATAAATGATGCATTATAGTTTCCAAAGACATGTTGTGCTGGGTCTGTATTTGCAAAAAGTTAAATTAATTCTTACAGCTTTGAAACAATAATGATCATAGACTTGTTCAATCACTGCTGAAATGTCTGTAATTTGATTCTAAGACATTAATATTGAAATTACCCATTGGCTTTCTTTAGTAAATACTTGTAATTAGTCATTTCATAAGGGTTTTTAACCTATTTGTTGAATCCAGGTTTTTAAATTAGCTTCCCAATAATCACTTAAATTATTTCTTACAAATAAAATAATTTTAGATTATTATCTGGAAGAATGTTACATCCTGACATTAAAAAGGAGAACTATTTGTAAATAAGTATAAGAACATTACTTTACCTTTCAGTAAATAGCAGCTTTAATCTTCTGAGAAGACTGTTTAAATCAGATTTGCAATGCCTGAAGAAAAATCTTGGTTTATTTTATTTTATTTGACTTGACTACATTCTGTTTTCATTAACATTTTCTATTTGACCTTTTGAGTTATAGACCCCTTCTAACCTAAAAAGATGTTATTATGAAAGAAGAATGTGTCTGTTTGTTTTTTATCTTTGAAAGTGAGTACTGTTTTATTGCTATTTGAAAGTATTACTTAAGAGATAGTGGTGTGAAATTTCAAATGAAATGACAAAAACACAGATTTTTTTTTCTGTCAATGATTTTTAACTCAACTTTGGGTGAAGTAGTTTCTTACTAAGACTCGTTAGCTGTGTATAATTTCTGTAAGCAAAATGACCCATTTTTATAACATTTTAAGACTTTCATGATATTTTTTCTAAATTATATCTATGAAGTTTAAGTAGCATAAAATAATTTTCTAAATAGACTTTCTCTTGGATAATGGCAACATACAACACATTTTTTTTTAATCTGAAAGAGATGAAAAATCTTGCCTTGGTCCTTGAAGAACCCATAATCTAATAGAAAAGATGGACAAGGGGCAAATTGAAAAATTGTATGATGACTGCTCTAAGGGTGGCACTTAAACATCACTGCCTCAGGGACTACTAAACTAGGTTTACCCCCTTATGATATACCACCTTAGCACACTAAATTGTCCCTATTAAAAAATACTCCACATTCTGTATGGCAATTACTTTTTCAAATCTGTCTTCCTGACAGACCATAAACTATAGGGACCCATATCTTTTTTCTTGTTTACCATAGTATCTTCAATGCGCAGCACCATTTCTGACATGTAATAGCTGTTATATGCATTCATGTTGAATAAATGAATGAGTGAATGAAAGGTATAAATAGAATGTTCTATTATTTAACCCAGACCAGACCACTTTTAAGTGAGAACTCAACTAAGCCGTAAAGGAAAGTCCAGATGAATATGGAGAGTGAGGACATAACACATATAAATGTACAGAGGTGACAAGGAGCACAGAGCAGTCATCTGGAATGGCTAGAATATGCATAGAAATGCGAAATTACAGTGATGCAGTATATTTGGTTTTTATTTTCATCTTAACATTTTTCTCCACATCAAGCAAGTAACCCACTCCTTGCCTAGAGGGTTTCTTTCCAGGGAAGAAAAGAAAAACAGCCAGAAGTCAATAGCACTGATTGCTTTTGGTAAGAATATAAATACATTGAAGAAATACACTTAGTTCCAGAAGAAGGAGCATAAGGGGAGCATGCTTTGGAAGACAAGGAGAGAGTAAGAAGAGAGACTCCTTGAGACAAATAAGGAAAGCTGGTTTGTCAGTACCTTAGGATGACGGTAACGATTGTAGCACAGACCCAGAAGCTGCCAGCTTCACCAAAGATTCCTGTGCCTGAAGCATGGGATGGAGAGCAGAGAGCTACTGGGGTAAGAAACCCACTGAGAGACCATACTGGCTGAAACACCGGGCATCGCAGGGGTGACCAGGATGAGAAGATGAATCATGACCAGAGGAACTTCCATGATTTTGGCATTCTGCAATTCCCCAGGACTTCGGAATAACCTTGAAGCGATAAAGTCCATATTTACTAAACTTGACATCCCCACCTGCCAGGAAGGATGGAAGCCTAGAGCCAGTTTTAAAGTACATTTAAGAAAATTAAGAAATGCAATATTTCTTGTCATTTGAATTTGTAACTTTAGATTTCTTACGTGCTACTTAACCAAGAGAGTTAGGTTGAAAGGCATCATATAACAAGCTAATAAGTTTCAACTTGATTCTGAGGAGAGTCAGCCATTCATGGTTTTCAATTAGGGAAATTACAGGTTTAGATTAAAATTTTATAAACATCACCCTAATGGTAATAGAAGTTTGGATTGGATAGCAACAAACTAGTGGGAAGTCGCCCAGGTATGAGCAATAGTGCAGTCAAGAGATAATGAGTTGAACTTAAGATAATAAGGGTAGAAAGAAACTGAGGATATGAGAGATATTTAGAATATAGAACCATCATGCTTGGATGTGCATGGTGAAAGAAAAAGAAATCTCAGCTAACTCCCAGGTTTCTGGTTGGCCTGGAGGGTTGAGAAGGGGAGGAGGAGGTATCACGTTATCATTTGTACGACAAGAATATGAGGTGTGTGCTCCTGAAAGAAGGGAGAAAATTATCTGGAACACAAGAGAGAGGAATTTGGGGCTCATCAGTAAAGTTGAAGTTTGAGGCATGCATATGAGACCTAGCCCAGGAAATGCAGAGAGTAAAAGGGCTGAGAAAGGAACTCTGTGCATTCAGAGAGAGAAGTTCTGCAGATGACTAAGAAGGAGTGAGCAGAATGCTAGAAGAAGAGTAAAGAATGCTATCACAGAAAAAACGAGAGGAAAAATTTTCAGGAAGGAGGAAAACAAATGTCAACTGTGTCAGATGTGATAAAAGAAAAATAAGCAAGTAAAACAGATTTTGGAAAATTTGAACAAAAATAAATACCTGGCAAGGAAAATAGATTTTGGAAAATCTTGAATATGAGATCTTAGATGACCTGTGAGAAAAGAATTGTTATGATAGAAGGAGGTGTGGAACCAGGTTTCAATGAGTCAAGAGAGAATTCTAGGTGATGAAATAGATACTTTATATACAAAGTTTAATCAGAAGGGGAGATAGACACTCAGGCCTCTAAATGGGTTCTAGGATCAAGGAAGCCAAGTGATCTTGTTTTCATTGCTGCTTCATGGGGGAGATTGGAACAGTTAATATTGTGGAGGGTGGGAAGGGAAAGTAAAGGACAAAAGGTTAAAGAGAAAATAAAGGAATGGTAGCCTGTGGCAGCCAAAAAGAAAGCAGAAAGAGACAAAATGCAGATAGACACAGAAGAGAAGGAAGTTAGAATCCTTTTGAAATCAGAATCACTTCACGTCTGTATAGAGCAGGAAGAAGTGAATAAAAAGTGCAAAATGTCAAGGAAATTATTGCTTGTTTGCCTCTATTTTTCTGAGAGAAAATAGGCAAGAGAGTAATTGTCTATTTTGTGAGGAATATTTTGTAAGGACTTATCTATTTTCATATTATCTAAATCTCTATGGTGTCTATTCTATGAGGAATTATACAGCAGAATCTCTGTTCCATGAGAGGAATTGTCTGGTGGGAGTGAGGACACAGTTTGGAAGACTGAGTTCAGAAGTGAACATAGTTAATATTGGAAGGACAGAGGGGAAGGGGGAGCTGACAGGGTAAGTGGAACACTTACACGGTAAGTTTTGCAAAGAGCTTTCCTACTGGGCCTCAACTCTGGACGTTAATTTACTAAAGACAGTTTACAAAAAGCAGGAAAAAATGTAAAAAAAAGTAAGAGAAGTTGAGACCTAGGAGGAACCTTAGGCTTCATCCAGCCATATTACTCTTCTCATTTATATGTAAGGTAACTTGAGACCTGATGGGTCAAGTAACTTCCCCAAAGCTCAGCAGTGACACCGTACTCCAGCCCCCTCCCTGCTGTAACAGAAGTCTTTCACTCCTGCAGCTGCCTCTTGATAAATGGCCTTCATCTACACATAAGTAAAATTTACCAGGAGGCTTATTTTGCAAGATCAGCAGAGCACACAGAACCTAGAAGCCACGTATACAAGCTTTTAAATTCATCGTTTTCTCTGAATCCTTACCTCCTGTTCAGTTTTCAGGAATTGGAAACTGTTTGTGGCTAAACACCCTAGTTAGTAAGTATGTATACACTTAATTTCACTGGTGAAATCTCATGACTTAGTCCTTTAAAAAGGACATACCTCAATAAACATATTCTTGGGGATTTTTTACTCCAAAGATTGTTTTGTTCTTAGCAAGTACAGGAATAATTTCATGAACAGTTTATTAACTTCTGGAGGATATGACATTACCTACCTTTAGAATACTCTTAGGCTATATTTTCTCAGGGTCAGTTTTGCCTGAAATTGTTGAACAGCAGCTTCCTTACTGAATTTCTGGCATGAAATGGCTGTCCCAAATTGAGTTACGGGTTGTTTTTTGGTTTTAATTTTTTCAGTGATTATAAAATGCCTTTCCCCCATCCCCAGCCTTTCCTATAAGTACTCCTGGTGTTCCCTATTTTTTAAACCTTCTAAAGGGGGAAAAAAAAAGAATTTTCCCAGCTTTAGGCAAGTAAAAATATCACATTTTATAAATATGAAGTTTAAAAGAGTATCAGTGTGTTTCTGGTTTGCACTTCACTTTGATCCAAAGAAAAAACGCAGGAGTTTAGAAAAACTAAGCAAGCTCCAATGATCAAAGCAGGGAAGCCCACAGAAATTTTCCATGTAGGAAACAGAGAAGAATTTTGGTGGATCAATATCATGTAAGATTGTTAACTTAAAAAGGAAAATCTATTTTCTTTCGTGATTGAAGAAATACTCAGCATCATCCAGCCTTAACACTCTCCTCAACAATTATATACATGAAAATTCAAGAAAGGGAATTGTAGTTTACCTTAAAAGGTAAACACATTTATCTGGACAATGAACCACAAGCACCTATGTCCGAAGTCTTGATCAATGGCCCAACACAAAACATGAATTATAGTGCAAACTTAAAAGGAAGCCTCACTGGTGGAGGTTGAGAGAGGTGGGGCCAGGTTGCAGCCCAGGGTCTTGGGATTTAGCCAAATTACTTAATTTCCCAGGTTCCTCAGTTTTTGTCATCTGGAAAATGGAAGCTTTAAACTAGATAGTCTTTATGACCCCTTCCATCAATAGGATGCCAATCAGCCCAAATTCTCCTGGATTCAAATTTTTAACAATAAATTTATGCCTCTGGCTAACTTTCATCAAAATTACGGATGGGGGAAAGATCCATTGAACATACAGGAAAATTCTGTTCTGTTTTACTATCTAAAAGAAAAATTGAGCTACACTTTTTCGTGGTTTATAGACTACCCTAATGCATCTATGTCACAGAATGGCTATGATTAAAAACTCAATTTATGAACGATAGGGACACATTAATTATGACTGGAACAATAAACCTAAGCATAGAAGAGATAATATGATCTGTTTCTGTATAAATTATCCCGCCATAGGAGAATGCTGATTCAAACTTTGTAGCACTGGTAATCCTTCTTTTTCTGAAATGGTGTGACTTTCAAATAGTTTTACTTTATTGGGTGGACTTCACAGATGGTAAGTTTGTTTTCTGACATTAAAAAATCATTCAGTTGTCACCACAGTTTCTTAGGGAATTTGCAGATTCAGAGGTCTTTATTTAAAATGAGTCATCGTGATGGTGCTATTTCTCTCCCAGTGGTCTACCCATGTATTCAGTTAGATATCTGAGGTTCAGACATGAAGTCAAGTTGCATGTTTATCAATTGAATGTAAAAGATGTACCACCTGTAAATCACTGTGGCTAATGATATTGTCTCTATTTTACAGTAAGGGAAATTGATGTTCAAAAAGGTTAAAGAACTTATAAGGCCAAGCAGATTTTAAGGGGCAAATCTGAGAATTGAGCCTGTGACTTTAAAAACTTCAAGTCCAGTATGTGTTCACTGTATTATATAGTCTTCAACTACCTTCTCTTAATCATTAGTATGACTGGGATTTACAGGCTTGTATTAATACTAACCTGATTCATGATTAAATTTCTCTGGTATAAGTCAGAGTTAAAATACTCAAAGGGACATTACGCAGCCACTGAAAGGTTACGGTTTTAGAAACTACCCCCCAAAAGACTATTATTTTAGGTTATTTCAGTGTTAACCTTGAAATAATAGTTAACACTTCTTGAGTGCTTGCCACATTGCTCTGAGAACTTTACAGATAGGAATTTATCTAATCCTCAGAATAACTCTATGTCATAGGTACATTTTTTTCCTTCCTCTTTAACAAACGAGGAATCTGAAGGACAGAAAAGTAAAATATAAGCTAAGAGGTCTGACCCCTGAGTCCATGCTCTATACCACTCTCGGGTCGGGATAAGAGGGAAAAAGATCCTATCATTTCGTCCAGTTAAGTACTTATATAGTACACCTTTGGTGGAAAACAGGAAAAATTGTAGAATGAAGCATTGAGAAAATATTACCGTCAGAGCATGTGATATCAAAATGGTGGCCACATAGTGACAATGGGGAGACGATTTGAAATGCCTAGAAAAAGAAGGGACCCTGAAGACAAATTGCTTCATGGCTTCATTTGGGAATTTGTGATGATAAATTCAGAAGAAAAGGCATATGGATTTGGGCCCTTGGAATCAACATGACAACCAAGGTGTGGGGAGAAAATTGCTGCTTCTGTGCCACTGAAGGTACCCTGTAAGCTTGGAGGTACTCATAACTGAATCCATTTACCAGTAAACTTACAAAAGAGCCAGGAAATTCTCTCTACTCCCACATAAAACAGCCATATGGCCATGGCACCACCATTCCACTCCTCCAAGCTCTTATGCTCAGGATCTGATAAGCCAGGAAAAGTAAAGATAAATATTTGACTAAATGGAAAAATGAGATTGCTCTACTTAAAATATGTAATGTCTTGTTAAAGGACATACTAAAGAACGTACTTATTGCCACGGAGGGCCAAACAAATGCAAGAGAGATGAAAATAAAGCAAGATGGTAATTGTTCAAAGGAAGAACTGTTTAATCAAAAAGATAATAAAATATTAGAATGGGCTGCCAAGAGGGATTGTTTAGCCTCTGTTTCTGAATATCAGAAGTGATGCTGTTTATCCTTATTGATTAAAAATTCAGATGTCTAAAGGTAAAGGCTACCTAGAATCCCACTATTTAATAAAAAAAAAATCCATGTTTAGCTATAAACATTGTCTTGAGGCATCAACAATATAAACATGCTTGAATTTCTCTGTTGACACTGTATTCTTTTAAAACAGAATAAAACTTTCTTTTCATCTAAGGCATTTGATGCCTTCATCTAGGCACCAAATCAACTGTACATATTTTGTTTAAAATCCGTGAATAATTTAATAGTGTCCTCGATTCACCAGGTGATGTCTCTAAAGGATACAAGTCATGTTTAAATGCAATTTATATATCAGGAAAGAGCCTATCAGAGTTAACAATTCCGTTAATGCACTCTTTTGAAAAATTACAAGTATTTGGTTCAGCTTTAAAAATAGGCATTAAAATGGGATCGTTTTCTCTGGCAAACTTTTAGTGGTAATTTCAGAAGAAAAAAAAAAAAAAACCAAAATGGAATTCTTCTGTTGCCTTCAGGCCCCTTTTGAGTACTCCCTATTTACAGAGTAGGACTTAATGAGTATTTTTAACTAACATTCGATGAGAATTTGCTAACAATTATGTAACTTGAGTATTTGATTTGGTTGCTGAATCATCAACTGTTATATGTATGGAGCAGATTACCCAGTCGTATGTTCAGTTTCTAACCAACATTTCCAGAGGAACCACATATTAAAATTCATGTGAGTCTAACCTTTGGTCATTATACACCTACATCAAGTACTGTGTGCCAACTGTGTCACACATATGACCTCATACTAAGAACAACCTTGGGCAAGATGGGTACCATTATTACTCTTTTAACAAATGATGAAATCAAGACTCAATAGGGTCTTACAAAATGAAATTCTTTTTGAGGCTAATTCAGGTAGGTCTAACTATAAAGCCCATGATCCGTGCACAAGGCCACATGGCCTCATTTTTATCAGGGAAAATCACTAGGTACTCATTTGATACACAGTTTGCTTTTATAGGGTCATTATTTGTGGGTGTGTTCATTGCTTTGAGGTAGTTCGCCTTCAGAGGCCATACTCACCCCAAGCTGCATGAAAAATACAGGCTGTTCCATTGCTTTAATTCATTTGTTTATTTATTTAATTAAAAATAGTAAAAAATTTAACACATCTTAAAGTCCTTATAGGATGCAATCACTGACATCACTCAGAAAAGGGTCCTCCTTGGCAAGCATTACAGCCGATTGCCATGAACAAACACTTCCAGGTCACCTTTCCCCTCAACAAGACAGGCACGAGGTGTCCAAAGCATCACCTCCAAGATTGGCTCAGACAGGAGAGAGATAGATTGATGGAGAGGAAGCAAAGAGAGTGGCGTCAGAGGAAGGTGCTGAGAAGAAGATGAAGAGTTCAAGTAGGACCACTAGCATGTTCATGGGACACAGCCATCATTCCTTCTCCTGCCACCTCTGCACCCCACTGTTCTTAGGACCCCATCTTTTCCACTGTCAGGCAAGCTTGTTCCACAAGACAAAGTGACCTACTTACAGTTTATTGCAAGGGAACCTTTTGGTGTGACCTTTAATAGCACAATGTTCTATAGGCATGACTATCATTCACCCTTTGCATTGATGTGGCTGGTTGGAGTTATGATACCAGGTACGCTCCTTGGGCAATTAAAAACTGCAAAAGACAGACAGTCATGAAGTGAGAGAACCGAAATAGCTACCTCAGGCACAGCCTCAGTCCCACCACTATTTTAAGATTTCCTGTTCAAAGTAGTAGGTGACAAGAAATCCCCCACTTAAATGAAACTCATATAATTCCCCACACAACCTTTTAGGTATTTGCTGTTAACATCCCCATTTTACTGATGGAGAAAATGAGGCCCAGACAGGTTAATTTGTCGAGCTAGTAAGGGCTGAAGCTGGGACTCAAACTCAGGCAACCTGGCTCCAGAGTCCACAATTTCAGTCACCTTGCTGTAGAACTCTACAAATAGAGAGTGACCCTCTCCAGGGGATCCAGGAAATACTTCTGAGAGATGATGTTAGAACTGAACTCTTAAAGATAGGTTGAATTTAGTCAAAGAATGGTCTTTCAAGGCAAAACATACAGCACGTACTGAGTCATGACAGTTTGTTCAGGGAACACTGATACAGTTTGTAAAGATGGCATTTAAAGTGCGTGGGAGAAATTAAGAAAGGCAGGGAAATTCCATTAGGACAAATGGGGAAGGGCCCTTTATGTTATGCTGAAGAAGTTTGAATTTTCATCCTACGAACAATAGAGAGACAGCAGAGATTTCCAAAGTAGGTAAGGAGAAGTAAACTTTAAGTTGAAGTACAGGCTTGTGGATGCTGATCAAATAATAGAAAAAGTCCAAAGTGGCAATTAGGTAGACTTAGGGATTATGCAAAGATGTCATAGTCAGCATTTTGTTTTTAAGACACTGTTCTGGCTACTGACAAAAAAATCACTGGGGAGGGAGGAAACAGAGAGGCTGGGAAGGTATTCAGAAAACCATTAGCATGTTTCATCAAATCCAAGGCACCACTGATTTTAAAGTGCATGATTTTAAGAAATACTAAGAAATAAAAATGCCTACAATTAAACACCATCTATCATAAAATGCATTCCAAGTTCACAGATGTTAAAATGTAGGAGTGAGTGCATCTTAGAATCTATGAAAGGTGGTATAATGACTCAAGCAAAAGTAGGCTTAATTACTGATCCCAGTCACTGAGTTAATTAGAACCTAAATTCATTGAACAAATACTTATTGAATATTGGTATGTAGAAATATAATGGAGATGTTGAGAGTAAACGGCAGTAGTGACTAAGGGCAAGAAGTGATATTGGATATAAGATCTCTTAAAAATAGACTTGTTGAGCTTTGTTGTACTACTGAATGCAGAAAGGGAGGGAAGGAGCTTTAAGGATAACCATTAAAGGTCTAAGAAGGCTGACAAGGTAATGTCTCTAGGACCACAAGTATAAAAAGATGAAAATATTAGGCTGTGACATCATGAGTTTGGCTGTGAACATGCTGAGGTTGAAATAAAAATAGGACTTGCATGTGGGGATGTCAGCAGGTAGTTAGAATCAGTGCCTGGCTCCTGTTTAGGAAAGAGGACAGGGTTGGACAAACTGATTTAGGAAGCATCCAAGTGATGTGGTGACACCATGGTAGTAGATGGAGTCACCTACAGCAAGTCTCACCAAGAGGTGATGTTGGCTTGAACTAGGGGAAAGCCTTAGGAATAAATGAAAGGAGATGGATTCAAGAAATACTATGAAGATAAAGTTCCTCAGTCTTGATATTGATAATCCTTAAGGATTGGGAGAAAGATGATTCCGTTGGGTGATATGGGAAGTTAAGAAGTATAGAAGTTTGGTTGAGGAGGAATAAAAATTGCAATTCTAGATGTGCTGTGTTGGAAGTGCTATCAGGATATGCAAGTGAAAATGACCTAAGAGTAGTTTAAAATGTATAGTCTGTATTTTTGGAGATGGGTCAGATCTAGAGATATAAATTTGAGAGTCATCTATTCATAGTGAAAGTTGCTGCTGTGGTATAAAAAACTGCCGAGAGAAAAATAGGGATGGCAGAAACAATTCAACCATAGAACCTTAAAGAAAGTTACATTTAGGTGGAAGAAATAGTTCTATCTTATCCTAAATAATATTATTTAATAAGAAATGACGTTATTTAATAATAAAATGACTATGATTTATTGAATGCTTATATGTATGAGCCATTTCACATTTGATATTTATAATACTTCTAAATAACTGAATGGTGGATACTCAAATCTCCATTTCAAAAATGAGGAAAATCTGAGGTTTAGTATCTTTCCCAGGGTTACACATCTAGGAAGTGGCTGAGTGGGGATTTGAATCTAAGGCTCTTGCTTGCAAGTTCTCCTGCTTCCTAATGCACTCCCAGCCTACACAAATCCCATCTTCATGTCACTGTCAAACAGAGCACATGTAACAAATCCAAATGCCCAGAGAGGACACAAGTAAGTAATGTGTTTCAGAGACTTGAGCTGGATCTACCCCTAATGGTATCTGAAATTGTCTGCTTTTGACACTGCACCCTTGTTTTGACTATGAAGATATATTCTTCACTTCTACAAAAAAAAGTTCTCCTTAAAAAATGTGGTCCTCTTACTCTATTTTCATTTTTCCCACGTTTGATTGAAACATGGAAACAAATATTTCTCTACCATAAGAAAACAACAATGTAATGAGATGAGAGCAAAAGATGCTTGAATTCAGCGCTGAGGACAATAGAGAATGGTGGGGACTATGGCAAAATGGAGAGTAAAAGCCCATCTAAAAAGTTGGCAACAAAGTCTTGTGTTGCCAAATCCCCAAATTTTTTTCAGGGAAGGTGGGAACTTAAAATGCTAGGCGAAACCGTCCACTTTTGACAGGATGCATTTTAAACACCATGCAGGCTAAAGAAAAACTGCCTATGAGTAGAATTAACACTGGTGCCTGTTTATGAACATAATCACATAATCAAACCAGTTATATTTTGTAGAGTGGATAATTAAGAAATGTTGGTACTTTACTGTCAGTGGTGAATTACTAGTATGGCAAGACACTGCAGTAGAGAACCACTGAACTTGGAAGCATTCACAGAGAATTTACAGCGTGCTTTACTTTTTCCTTCTTTTTTGGCTTTCTGTTGTTCCCCCAACTATTGGTTCATCTAAACTAGACTGTCCTTTCAGCCTTCATGTTTCCATTTGTTTTACAAAAACATCGCAAGAAGCTATGTCAAATGCATCAGTAAATTAAAGTGTATGTATGAATAGATATTCACAAATTTCCCCACATCATGGTTAGCTGTCATAAGCTATGCGAGAAGTACAGAAAGGAACCAGGTCTCTTTACCTTTGGAGCGTGCCCAGAGGAACACAGTGTAAAGAGAAATCCTTAGGAATGACTGTTCTCAGTATCTACAATCTCCACTGAGCCCCTTGCTTTATCTTTGGGAATTTAGTGTTTAACCATATTTTAATATGTCAAACTATTAGTTTCTCATGAGAGGGGGCATGTAGTAACAAGCATTGTTTGAGTCGCAAACTGGATGAACTAGATTTAAATGTCATTTCTAAGTGGATTAAGAAATATTCCGTTTTTACATTTAACAAATGAGAAATGGCACAGAGGGAAATGGTGATCTAGACAGAATCCTGGTAGATACCTAAATTTATGTTGATAGAGATTTACCTTACCCCTTTACTTTCTAAGACGTTGATATAAAGTAAAAGGCATATGTCTAGAGGAGTGACCTGATGACTACCATTAGCCTTTGGTAAAGGAGTTGGCCACAAATTTTGGTATGACGCAGGAACTGAGGAATCTTGTGTCTGGATCCTTGTGGAAGCGGGAGAACAGCAATAATAGGTTTTCTATCACATTCAAAAATTTTGTTCAGGGATATCCCATTTGTGTTGAGAAATGTAATTTTCCTCAGACATCATCTAAGCTCATTTAAGGGAAATAGGGGGGCCTGAAATTTTTGCTGCTTCTCTCTTTAGAAACACTTTTTAACTCTTTCTTTATATCATGGTTAAAAATTGTAAACGAACAGTTAGGAAAAAAAATCTCTGTTGATTTAATTATATAGCTTACATGGTATTTAAATAGCCACACTTATTACATATTTGTAGCTTGAGAGGATTCTTCACAAATAAAAGCTTTTCTATGGGCTGGGCACCATCCCAACTCAGATTTAGAATAATGTGGGAAAGGTTTTGTTCACTAAACTTATTCCAAATTTTCTAAGGTTCTATATTGTTGAAGGAGGCTATGGTTGCTGATTTTATATGATGGTGAAGACTCTTCTATTAAAATGTGTTTCACTGAAAATCTATCCTTTGAACAGACGCATAAGAAATTTATCTTGATTGCAGTGGAAGATGGCAATTTGGAGCAATTATTTATCCTTATAATAACCCAAGAGCTTTTATCATCAAGCATTTGCCATTTGAAGACCTGACTCCCGTTCCTAAATAAGTGAATAATAATCTGCGTTTAATCCTTGCAATACAACTTAATCTTTTGCTAGCCTATTCTATGAGCTAATGAGTTTATATTAAGTGGAAACTGAATTGTCCACCTTCTCTGTATTGTTTATACAGATATATATTATACATATGCAATAGAATGAGCACCAAAGAACTTATTCTTTTAAACAATTATATTATAGGAAATTTTCTTTAGCTGCTTCAGGCTAAAATCTAATTATTTACTAAAAGTTCACCCACTGAATTCCTTAAGTTTTCCTTACCTTTTCTCATTTTGACTACCTGACTTCTTACACGAAAACATTTTACTGTTTACAAAAATCATTACCCTCCCTTTTCAAATGGAAATGGTAAACCAAAGACAATGATCAAAACTGGATATTATGCCAGATTCATCAACTTGGGGGTTCCAAGATTTGATTATACACAACATGGAACTGTACTTGGAGAAAAAAAGTTACACTTTTACATTTTCTGGAACTTAAGAGCCATGAGACCTGTCTTCGCAAAACACCATTTTGATACAGATAATTTTTCAGAAGGCAACTTAGGATTTTGAAATATATACCAGTTGTCAGAATCTATAAAAAGTTCTGCTGGTAATTAAGTTTTTTTTAATTCAATTCTGGTCAATTCTACCATAATAATTGGAATAGAATGCATTAATAATGAGCATAAAAGTTTAATGCAATGCATAGAATAGAATTCAGTAGCTGATTTTAATAGTGGTCACTTCTTATTCTATGTAGGGAAGACCAAGCTCTATATTGGTGTACAAACCATGGTGGCTATCTGGGAGACAGAGATGCTATTCTAAAAAAGAATATTTTAGGGAGAAAAAACAGGGTGTTGCATGGCCATCTAGGTCATATCGTTAGACCAAAATTTCATTTAATTTTATTTTTGCAATGCCCTACTAATGGTTCAATAGCATCACAAGCAGCCCGAAATCCTGGGTGATAACATGTTCTTCTTCCAGTTTTAGAAATCCAATTGAATCAAAATAGCTATAAAAATACCTATACCTCCCTAGGTCTTGTGAGGATCAAATGAGATAATGTACATGAAAGCACTACAGATGCTATACAAATGCTAGTCGGATTCTAAGGGAAGGCTTTTTAGAGACAGCTTTGGGACTGTAGAAAGATACTGGGATTCAGTGTTGGAAAAATCTGAGTTTTACTAGCTCTATTCCCTTGAGCAAATCATTTAAAATTGAGTCTCACTTCTGTATACGTAAAACAAGTAAAATAATTTCTACCACAGTGCTGTTTCGTAAATCACCTTCAAACAAAATGAGACCTATAATGAAAGTGCTTTGTAAACAATGAAGCACGGTACTGGTATATTGTTATTAGAGTGGTTATTTATTAAATATAGAGAAGGCGAAATAATGGTTATAACAAAGTAAACTGTTTAATTAGAATATCTGTTTAGAAAGGCTAGGCAATTGAAGTGAGTTCTTTGTTAAGTACTTATCAAATGACCATCTCAGTGTCCCTATGCAGAGGGCAGAGAAACGGTGGACAAGTCCTGGACTTAAGCATCTTACCATTTCAAGAAAGTAAGGCATACTTTAAGTCTCTACAAGAGGTAAAGGAAATTTTTTAAAATGTATCCACATTATAAGCCACTTGAATGATTAAATCTGTCACCTAGCTTCAATAATACTTGTTTGAGAATTAATTGCGTACAAAGTATTGTCCTATGCCCAGATCTGTGGGAGTGTATGAGTGTATGTGTGGGGTAGTTGGGGAGGGTGGGAATGAAGTTGAAATGTATACTACAAAAGAGTGTGAACATATGGTTCCTCCCTTCCTTCGACAACCTTATTCATTTGTGAAACTTCAAGATTTTATGCTATGAAGAAGCATAAAATGAATGTCAAAAGACTTGTACCAGGATGTATTATTGAAACATATTGCACCTGCTACATAGAACCAGGTCTTTATTTTTACGAAATATAAACATTAAAAGACTAAATTGTCAGGTACCAAATATTTGTAGCTATACCTTCACCAAAGTCCAATAAATTAGAATTAAAACAAAGGATTAAAACATTATGTTAAGGTCTAACACATATGTATACACTTAACTTCTTAGTCTTCTAGTGGTTTGTTTAGACAGGGAGCTTAGAAGAGTCAGTAAGATCTGGTGGAAAGCCTTATTCGAGTGACAGTGTCAAGTTGTCTCACTGAGCCTCAGCTTCCTCGTCTGTAAATGAGGAATGTTCTAACTTGTTAGGTTGTGATAGGATTCAGCATTCTAATGAACAAAAGTGACCCAAACTGTGCCAGACAAGTGCTTGGAGTTTAAGAAGTAAGCAATAATGTTCAGCAAGTAGGAATCTCCTTTTTGTTTTTTAAACCTCTTAATCCCATACCCCTATCTTGCCCTTCCCCCCTTTCCTCTCCTCACTGACAACCCCTAGTTTGTTCTCTATACCTATGTCTGTTTGTTTTGTTATATTCATTCACTTGTATTGTTTAGATTCCACATATTGTGATATCGTACAGTATTTGTCTTTCTCTGACTTATTTCACTTAGCATAATACCATTCAAGTCCATTCATGTTATTGCAAACGGAAAAATTCCATGCTTTTTAATGGCTGAGTAGTATTCCATTGTGTATATATATATCCACCACATCTTTATCCATTCGTCTGTTGGTGGACACTTAAGTTGCTTCCATATCTTGGCTATTGTAAATAATGCTGCTATGAACATTGGGGTACATGTATCTTTTCAAATTAATATTTTTTTCCTTCAGATACATTCCCAGGAGTGAAACTGCTGGATCATATGGTAGTTCTACTTTTGTTTTTTTGAAAAGGAATCTTCAACTTTAATAAACCCAACAAATGATGTTTCAATCTGGCAAAGATGGGACACCTTGCTCGAAATTTAATTATTCTTTCTCTTTCCCACAGAATACTACTAGTTCTTACTGGTAAATCATTAGTATTTACAGAATAAAGACATCTCTTTTTCATATTTTAAATGCTTTCAATATAGTCACTAGGAAGACAAAGTACAGTATTTGTTATGGTTAGAAAATAGCACACAGTTTTCTAAATTCTTTTTCACTGAAAGAAATGTTTCAGACTAGTGCTTTGTCCTCAGAAATATGTGAGTTTGGGTATATTATCATGTTATTTGAGGTTAACAAGGATGTGATGCTTGAGGTCATAACTAGCTATTGTTTACTAAATGTGTATAAGATAAAGGGAGATGAGAGGCTAATTATCAATAGATTTGCCTTACGTAGCAAATACCATTTTCTACTTTAACTTGGCCTCGATGATAATAATCAGCAGTCAAGTTTCTAAACAGCTTTCCCATACCCTTTTGGGCCATTAGTTCCCTCATCTTTAAAGTTTTCAATATTCTTTTCAAGACATCTTGAATACTTGAGCTACAATTTTCCGTGTTTGCAGCAATCACCAGTTGAATGCTTTTGTGAATGGGAAATTAAATGGATTTTCAACAATGTAGATACTTTTAAATGAGAGTCCCGATGAAATTATGGATGAATCAAGGGCCAGCAGGAAGTCTGTGATTTTCTGCATTTGCAAATGTCTTTCTAAAAAATGTCATCCTTAGCTCTCAACAGATATGACCCATTAATGCCAGTGCCTCAATATTTTTTTAAATAATTCTTATTTTTTAAAATTTTTTTATTTAAGTATCATTGATTCACAGCATTATATTAGTTTCAGACGTATAACACAGTGATTCAATATTTTTATAGGTATACTCCATTTAAAGTCATTATAAAATATTGGTTATATCCCCTGTGCTGTACGCTATACCCTTGTAGCTTAGTTATTTTATACACAGTACTTTGCATCTCTTAATCCCCTACCCCTCTTATGCCCTTCCCCCCTCCCTCTCCCCGCTGGTAACCATGAGTTTGTTCTCTATATCTGTGAGTCTGTCTCTGTTTTGTTAAATTCATTCGTTTGTTTTATTTCTTTAGAGTCCACATATGAGTGAGAACGTTTATGGCTTCAGAATTTCACACAAGAACAGTCAGTAAAGTAGCCAACTTTATACATATACTCTCAAATTGTATAAAGGGCACTAAATATGCTACTGGTTATTGGAGGACTCCTACAAAATATTTATGCCCTGACTTCTAGAAGTCTAAATAAAAATGGTATAAAAAAAGGTTTTAAAATCTAAAGAGAATATAAGAACTCATACAGGGAAAAATAGAAATGTATACAATGTTATTTAGCTACCTGCTTGTTTTTGTCACTCGCATCTGTGAGCAGAACAATTTAGAGGCCCCACAGATGCAGTGAGGCAAACAGAAGTCTAAAGGCCTCTCTGGAAGAGGACAGCATCAGCGAGGGCTCAGGGGGGATTCGTCTGCCAGGGCTGCAAGCAGATCTGACCTATTGGTGGTGTGAGATAAAGCAGCTGTCTTTGACAGCTGCTCTGGCATTTGCCATCTATGTTTCTGAGAAGGAGCGTGGCAGAAGAAGATCAATAATTAGCGAAGATGATTCCTGCTGTTACTAAATAACCGCAGAAGAGGAAGAATCATTTGACCTTCATATTAGTCACATTGCTGTTTATAAAACAGGTCTTTCAAATTAATTCCCACTCACTAATTTCATATATTTCCTCCAGAATTTAACTATTCATTCAATAGAGGGTTAATCTGACAAAACCATTGCATGATTTTCCAGAAGAGGGGTAAGATAGCAGAGTGATGAGAAACACGGGGTCTGGAGCTGGACCCGGTGGGTTTAGATCTCGGCTATACTCCTTAGCAGCTGTGTGACTTCAATAAACTATTTAGTCTCTCCTAATCTCAGTCTTGTCATCTGTAAGATCAGGGTAATGTAATGTCTCCCCTCTTATTTTAATGAGAAGTTTAAATGATAGAGTTGTCAAGAAAGCACTGACAATATCTTGTATTATAAACACTCAATAAATGCTAATTATTAAGGTTTCTAGGCTTGAAAGAGGTCATTTATTTTTAAGGTATATTTTATTACTACACCATGCAAATCTGTATCTCTTTTCTTGATTTCTGTAATAGAGGAAAATACTGTCAAAACTGAAAGATTCAAAATGAATTAACCAGGTACCTAAGTCATTTCTAAATAGAGACGTAGGCATTTTAAAATTACAATGTTTTTAATTCACTGGAGTTTTATAACTATTGTTCATAAAATGCTTTGAACTAAATGCTTAAATTTCATATTTTAAATTTTTAAAACATAAAATGTGTACATTGGTAATCTAACTTAAGGTATATTGGGACTTCATTTTAAAATGCTTCATTTTTTAAAGTGGTATGGTTGAGAAGACCAGAATAAAATCATTGTGAAAAATTATGAAGACAGTATCTGACTGGTGAGGTTAAGGTAGCTTTACTGTCTATTTAAAAGCAGGCCTTAGTAATTGGAAAAGATTAGTTAGCTCTCTTTTGTGGGTTTTTGGCTGTTATTGTTGTTTTGGGTGTTTTATTTGTTTGGCTTTCTCCTAGAATTTTCTTCTAAAGAATGGGATTAGTTATATTATTGACAGTCTAATATGATGATATTTAGAATGCCCTGCATTAAATTTATGAGCTAAAAATATTATTCATACTCAGGATTTATCAATTTTCTAGTGAATTAGAGTTTGCCATTTTTAATAAGTTTTGATTCTGGACTGTCCATGATGTATCCTATACTTCTTTCAGTTATTTTTAGAGAATAAGACATTTTCTCTTAAGCCTATGACAGAAGCATCTTCCCTTAGAAATACCATGATCATTTGACAACAACACAGAGTTCTAAATTCTAGATGCCTTTCTTACATGGGTATCACAGTTTAATTCAATGAATATGTATCAATATGCTACTACATATAACACAAGTCAGTAAGAGTTCTTGCCCTCAGAAAAGGAGTTGTGCAACTAGAGATGCCCAAGGAATAAAATGATGTGGCATAAAAGGCATACCAACTCTGAAGATTTAAGGGGACTGGTTAATGACGTACGTATCTTTTTCCTCCAGAATTCAGAACCATATGAGACACTTTGTTACAAAGCAGAAACTAACACACCATTGTAAAGCAATTATACTCCATAAAGATGCTAAAAAAATAATAATAATAACCATATGAGAGGTAGGCTGAGGTATCAAGCTACTGAAGATCAAAAGAGTAGCTTTAGGGAGCATATTAACTGCATTACGAGGCTTAAATGTGTGGCCTCAGTGTGGTTCCTTGAACTGAGCTTGCAATTCAAATCTACAATGCTCCCTGAAAGTGCAGACTGTACCCCTGTAAGTTCACTGCACGTCCAAGAGCATGCACCTCTCTGTGGGAAAGCAGATGTACAGTAAGAACCTCAGACACCCTGGGCCAAGCATTCTCAATTCCTTCTCTCACATTTATCAATAGGGCCAGGCATTCCTCCCCTGGGGAAGACAGATGGAGAGAGGAAGCCTAAAAGACAGAAACATCACTTCTTTATTTTTTCCTTGAAAGAGTGCTATGGAAATTCCCCCTTCACTTGGTGGGGTATGAGAAGTGAAAATAAGTGTTCTTGTCCTAAAGGAGACAACATGCATAGGGGTTCAAAGCAGAAAGAGTCCAGAGGGTTGGAATGATTAGGAAACAATTCAGAGAGTAGATAGTACTGGGGACATGCGTTTTAAAGGAGTATCAATTGGATAGGCAAGATGAAAGAACGGGGCTACCATGAGGACCTGGTAGTAAGTCCTAAAGAAAAAGCTAGAAGAATCTTCAAGCATCAGAGAAGAAGACCCATCAAAGTTGACACTGAAGTGAATTTTTAATGAACTTCAAACGCTTGAGACTTTGTTAATATTTAGGAGGCAAGAAATAGGCAGTCATCGTTAGGTATTTAAGATATCGTAAAGTGTTTAAGATTAGCAAGCCCATGCGGTGTATATTTAAGATGGTGTAACATTCTATGGAAATAGTATATTATTAAATAGATATTGTGAGGTTCAGGCTCAATTGCTGGGTAAATGAAACCAGCACCTATATCACACACAAGAACGGGTAGTAAATGAAGAAAATAATGAACAGATTTATAGGGGAAAGAAGACAGAAGGCTCTCCTGAAAGAAAGGAATTTTGGAATGTATAATATGGAAAGTGGATCACTGCCCAGAGGTGAAGCCCAAACCATAATTGCAAAAATCATTAGAATCAAAAAATAAAGGAATTTCGAGGGCCAGATGGCAGAGAATCATCAATGGACGTTGAAATCACTAAGAATGCCTCTAAGCATGTTAGCGAAATGCAGTACAAGCCAGTGGAGGAAGATGGACACCCATCCTAGAAGTCATGGTGACGATGAAGAATTAAATAGCATAAGTACAGAAAATATAAGTGGTTTAAGAAACTGCTGGTAGTTAATTGTCTGGAATTAGTATCGAAATAAATTCTCCGGGCCTTATGGAAAATAAGAGACTAAGAGGCATCAGGGGGAAGCTGGGTTTCAGTTAATAAAAGATGGAAAGAGTTTAGAAGAAAGATTTGAGGATTCATTACAAGGTGCAATCAAATGCAGGCACTCAAATAACATACTATGCATGACACAGTAATAAGGGAATGGGCCAGAGTGTAAGTGACCTGGGAAAGAGGGGCAATCTAGATAGGAAAAAGGATGCAGGAATTATCAACAGCAAGGATTAAGGAAACAATGGTTTGAGAAAGAAGCTCCAGGGACCGGTTGACAGTACAGGAGGCGGCATAGTTTAATCATTTTCAGTCCTCTGGAATGGCATTGCCAGGTCACTTTGGGATGTTGAAAAATTATATTCTTTCAACACCTTACAATTAGGAACAGGAATTGGCATCATCCTATTGGCACTCGCTGCTAACAACCAATGACAGACACATGGTCTCACCAACACATTCCAATGTAGTCACAATGCCATCCAGTGGTTAGTTTGGTTACTTTCACAGACACTGTCCATCTCTAAGAGTATATTTTATTTTATAGTGAATATTCATCTAAGTTTCAGCAGGCTTTTAGGAAAAGCATTTTATTGTATCTTTAAAAATCACAGAGGAGAGATTTGATTTGTTATTTACTTATAAGCTAATGGAGTTACACCCAGCTTGTTTTCTATATGTGTTATGCTCTAGGAAACATGATTTAGCCTGTCTTCTATCGAAATTAATGCAATAAAGAACCATGAAATAATGGGCCTTACACTGTATTCAATTTTAGTCCTAATAGAAGCACAACGGAAAATAACATCTGCGACATAGGCCTGTTTGAACATAGGAAAGTAATGGATATTTTCTGCTATGATTTTATTGGTGTTCTGGGTTATATCGCTCACAGAATGCTCATCAGTATAGTAATAATATGGTCCATACTTTGACTTGACTTATATGTACTCTCAGTTTGTCTATACGTTTACCTGGGCAAATTTAGCGGGGAGACTTTCATTTGGTTGCTAACAAAGTAGGATAAATCAAGCTGCCATTAGCAGAAACCCTTCTCAAAATTTTTATAAAAGCACAGCTTTCAAATTCATTGCACATCTCTTTAAAAATATATTTTAAAGTAATTTTTAGCGACATCCTATTTGGGATATGCAAACATTTGGCAATAAAATTCTCCTTTGCCACAAAAATTCATTATTTGAATCTCTATGGTAAATTAGCTTTATGAGGTAGCTACTTTATTTTTCTATGAAGCAAAGGCAAGAATAGAGACAGTTTCATCATCTTTATCATTGTTTGTATGAGGAATCACTAAACAGTTCAGTGGTGGGAAGCTATGAAAAGGCCCTTTGGTTTACGCCTTTATCAGTAGGCATAAACATAACTACACCACCCTAGAAAAATGTACATTAATATCTAATATTGTTTCTCAAGACCTAGAGGGGTAGTGTCACCACAGTCAACTATGCTGTACTGATGCAATATTTTAAACCATTTCAATTTGAAAGTGATTGGAGCCATTTGTCATTTGATTATTTTCCACTATTTGTCCTTAGACTGCTTAAATTCAGTTCAGAAAATACAGAATTGATTTGGAGAAGAAGGCGGTATTGACATAAACGATGGCAATGTCTGCAGATTTTCAGGGCTGGGGGAGCAAGAGATCAAATGCTACCCAGACTGAGAGGCAAAACTGATGACGACAATCAAAATAGAAAACTTTATGGTTCATACGAGTTATTGCATTTGATCTTAACTCATGCGGTTACATACTCCATACTACTTATCAAATATTAAATTAATACTAAATAATTTTTCTACTGAATTCTACCACTCTACAATCTGCTTCATGCAATGAACTTCTGGTTGTTTGGTTGTTGTTACTATTTTTTAAACTTTACATTTGGAAAAATTTTAAACTTACCAACACAATTGAAAGAATAGTACAATGAACACACATATACCCTTTGCTTATGCCAAATGGTAACTTTTTGCCACACTTGCTTTGTGTATGTGTGTGTGTTCACTTTTTTTGGCTGAACTATGTGAAAATAAGCTGTAGGCACTTCATCCCTAAGCTACTTCACTGTGTATCTTAAGAACAAGAATACTCTCCTACATAACCACAATACCAGTATCACACGCCTAAAACTTGAACATTGGTGCAATAATATTATCAAATATAATACCTAAATTTAAATTTCCCCAATTGTCCAAAAATGCACTCGATAGCTCCCTTGTAAAGGTACACTTCAACTTTTACAATGAATATCCCCAGATACCTTTTACACGATGTTTTTAACATCTGTGAATTCTTGCCTGAATAACTTATTATGCTGGGTATTGCAAAACAAGGTGATTTTCTAATTTTACCATTTCTTCTACATTTTGAGACAGCATTCTACTGTAAAGAAGAAAGTTCTTTTCCTTTTATTTAATAGTATCACCCTGGGTTCATGGACTTTTTAAATAATTTATTACAATCATTTTACTTTTTCACATCCACGTTGTGCCAGATGTGGCCAGTAAGGGCCCCGAAGACCAGCTCCGTGTCTTTCTGACACATGCCAACCAATATGGGGCATATCCTTACATTCTTACACAATGAGGAGCTCTAGGCCCATCCAGTACCTTCCCTGCCCCAGACTTAAACACAAGAAATCCGTTCTGCCTTCCCTCCCCCACGGGTAAAGGTATTGAGAAACCAAAATATACTAATTTTTACTGGAATATCATCTTCTAGGCTCTTTTGGTGGACAGAGCTAGGTTTTTTTTTTAAAAGAATGCATTCAAACTTACACCTCTAAGTCAAGTTTAACAACACAGGATTCTTCTTCACTTTTTTCCATTCCATATGCATATTCCCACGTCCCACTGTGAGAACACCAATTTCTAACATCATCCATATATTTCTCATTTGCTCTATCCTACAATACACAAAAGCTTCAGAATTACTACACCAATAGCAGTAGCAACAAACCTGCTATGTCAGATTCAAGATTTTTAAACTATCCTTTTATGTCCTTAGATTATGTATCACTAAGGTGTTTCACTTAACAATGCATCTTGAAGCACTCCATATCAGTTCATAGAGATATCTTTTATTCTTTTTGATGGTGTTATAGTACTCCATTTTATGGATACATCAGAATTTACTCAACCAATCTCCTATAATTTGGCATTTAAGGGTTTTTTCCCCAATATTATGCCACAATGACTAACTTTGTCTATTTTGTTTTGTACTTTCGAAGGTGTACCTTCAGGATAAATTCCTAGAAGTGGGATTACAGAATCAAGGGTTACCAAGGATACTTTTGTCAAATAGTGCCAAATTCCCCTCCATAGATATCGTGCCATTTTTCACTTCCATCACTGTACTTCTTCAAATAACCAAATCATTATTTCTCCCTGAAAACGCTAATTAAATAATATTAAACAATTAACAATTTTATAGAACAACTATAAGAATTCCTTACACACCCACTTCCTGATTCCAAACTCAAATTTAAATTATATATGGCAGATGTATATAATCCACAGAAACAGAAGGACTATAATACTAGACAAACCTGGACAAGTGGTATATTTTGAAATTGTAGTATTTATGATTATTTTTCTCTTAGACTAGTTAAAAATACAAAATAAAACTAAATAATTCATATAATGGAAATGTAGAGTGAAAAGAAATCTCAGAGATTGATCTTTATGAATTATATTAGAAGAAAGTGAAGTACTTACAACATAACCATGATTGAATGTACATTACAGTTATTTCTTGGAGTATGACTATCTGTATAGTATACATGCTACTCTCACTCAAAATATAATCTTCTCTGTCTTAATTTTTCTCCTAGGGTTCTCAGTCTCTGTATCAACTTTATACCTTCCTAGATTTCTAATATTTCTATTTAAACAGTTCCTAAGATCTCACAATCTGATTTCTTAGTTCCCATTCCCAGGCCACAAAGTGTGGAAGACCAACCCATGTGACTGAACCACTATAGATTTCCCTCATGTGACACCAATGGGATTTCACTGCCACTCAGCAGTACTTCCTTCTCCAGGCTCCAGCCGTCTGAAATTCACCTTTCTACACCTTTTCTTTTAGCTGATGACCTTGGTTTTTACTTTACTTGAAAACCAAGGGCATTCAATTTGTATTCATACCAATTCTATCCTCCCTTCGTTGTAACATCTTCATTTTCACTCTTCCTATTTCTCTTCCTGCAGGCTAACTCACCCCTTCTCACCTCCACACACCTGCACTCTTCCCCTGGAGCTGTGCTCCATAAATCGTCTCCTTTTCAGCTTACAATTTGTTAAATCTTTCTGTCTTCTGGCAACTTCTCTTTGTCTCCACACATGCTTAGGACTCACACATTCTAACAACAGCTTTCTTCACCTTCTTAACTTTGAATTGTTACTTTTTCTTGTCCTTTCAATGGCAAAATTCTTAAAGTCGCTGTTTTAAAAATCACAGCTTCTGTTTACTCTCTTGTCAAGCCCTTGTAATCTGGCTTCCACTTCACAGAATATGTTCTTTTAAAAGTTTCTAGTGACCTCTAAACTCTAATTCCAGTAGTCTCTTACTGTTCTCCATCCTTCTTAAGCTCACTCCAATGTTTGGCACTATTGATTGATTTCCTCTTCAAACTCCCTTTCTGAGATCATCTGGACTCGTTGTTATCAAAAGAGTTTTCCTCCTCAACATTCCCTCTCCCTCTTGTTCACTAGTTCATCCCAACTCCTAACATTAGGGATTTCCTAAAAGTCTTCCATAAGGTTTATTTGAATAGTTCATCAGGTAAACAACGTGTTGGAAGACCACACATGAGGATGTTTCCTGGATTGTGAAAATGGCAGAATGCATACTGGGGAGCTCATTGCACAAAGCCTGAGAGTTACAGGTATATAGATAGGTTCAGATGTAGTATATGGCAGCAGATAATAGATAGGCAACAGGTATATATAGGTTCAGATAATGGGCCCTGTAGTTCTAAGACTATTTCTTGGGCCAGTATGTATCACAATATTTGTGGGCCAGTATTTCTCAGGCAATTATATATCCAACAACAGTTTTTAACTGACTGAAAGCAGAGGTCTGAACTATAATTTTAAAACATTGATAAAATGTTAACCCTTCTTTTTAGCCTTTCTGCTGAAAAGATTTTCTTTTAATCTAATATCCAAAAGCAAACTGCATCATATTACTATGTCTAAACTGCCCTTAGTTAAATCATTAATAATCATCCATTACTTTTTAGAAATCAGCTCTATTTCTCCATTTTTAAAGACCTAAAAATTTTGAATAGGTTTTTTTCTACAATAAAAATACTGTTACAGCTTCAATTGACATAGGTCAGTTTCTGATGTAACCTGGTCTTTATAGTAATCACTCAGAATAAGAACCAAAAGTGTCACATTCCTTCAGTCAGGAACTTAGGCAATATTTAATCACACATCCATTGCCTAAATTACAGCAAATATTTGTTGTGCACCAATCATATGCAAGTCGCTATTAGGGCATTAGGGATTCAATCTAGACAAAAATCTTTGCCCTGAGAGCGTACACATTTCATCTGAATGAATCAGACTGGCTTAGATGTTATGGTATTTGTAGCTTATACCTGTCCTTCCCGCAGTGGGTGGTGCTGTATAGGGTGTACCAGCTTTAGTGAACCCATTAAATTGGGCAGCTAGGAAGATATTTATCTTCTATAAAGGGGAACTCTTCATCGTGGCCATGGTTCAAAACTAAGGGTGATCTTGACCCAGGGGACTTTTGGCAATGTGAGCAAACCATTTTGGTTGCCCAAGCTGATGGGAAAGGGTTCCTACAATGCACCGGACAACCTCCCAAAGAATTATCCCATCTACAATGTCAACAGTGCCAAGGCTGAGAAACCGTGCTCTGGGCAAAAGGACTCATGTGGCTTGGGTTCTCTCTTAGAAGAGGGACATAAACCACATTCTTCCACATCCTTTCTCCTACTTCTGACCATATTGATCTCCCTTCAAGTTTATTTCTCTGATCTTTTTTGTTCCATGGGAAAACATATAATATTCAACTGAGATCTGTACCTTCTGTTTTTCTGGGCTGTTCTCAAGGGTCAATCAATGCTTACTAAAGTTTTCGAGCAAGCACTAAGGTAAGTTCTGTGCCTGCTGGGCATAATTATAAACAACTTCAGTTTAAAAATCTCCTAACAGGAAGCACAGGCGCAATCTACAAATTGCAATCTTTTTCTGGTGTGTTTGTGCCCTCAGCAGCTCACAGCAGGGTCAAATCAGTCTCCATCAGCCACCATTTTTCTAGCTACCTTCCTAAAATATCAGAAGCAACAAACCTCCCAGGGTGAGGAACCATTCTGCAGTTTTGCCTACATGGATCACTATTTTTCCCCTACAGTGGTTATGCTGCTATAAAATAACTAAGTTATTATTTAATTCATGAATAGAAGGGCAAGTTAATCACGTTATTCTTTAGAAGTGTTATTTCACATGGTACAAAATTCACAGGGGCCTTGGTTGTTAGTCCAAAATTCACTTGTGTTTTTCCTTTCTTTTAGATACTGCCTAAACGTTATAGATTATAATGTCATCATTTTACCTGTATAACTCTATGGCAGGGTATAAACTAAGTCACGTAACTGTTGAACTCCAGATGGAATTTATACTTTTACTACTTATATAACATTAGATAACTCATTTAACCTTTCAAGGGCTGGATTTAGTAATGCATTAAATAAATAAGTTGAGCTAGTATCTGGCATGAGAATCCTGGGTTTGAATTTGGTCACACAGCCAGAAACTGGTGATGCCATCAGCAAGTCATCCCACCATTTAGACTCTAGAGATTATAATGTGATTACTTCGAGTATTACAAAGCTATTTGCCATTGCCGCTGTCATCACCAGATGGTTATCTTGAATGTGTCTTCTGGTTCTACAGACACAACTCAATATCACCCTAAACTGTATCTAAGAGATGATATCCAATATTCAGGATGTCTGAATTGGCCAAAATTAAGTAGGGTTTTAAATTCTGTGTTTCAGCTTTTTTTTCCCCTAGTAAAATAATTATACTTTGTAGGCATAGAAGTATAGGGGTGGAGATGTAATTTTTACCCCAGTGGTTCCAAATTTCTTAACATGCACATCTATTTTAGATTCACTAGGAACTACTAATACATTATAACCAAAACACTTTTTAGTAAAGGTCGAATATTTTCTCTGGAAAGTCTCCCATCTCAGAATGTGTCTTCTTTTGTCCTAAAGCTGTATGAGCTCTGTTATTACAGCAAGAACACCTTCACTAGCAAACAAAAATGTCACCCAGACAAAGAGAGGTATGGAGAGCCAGGTCCCATCCACTATGACCTGGCATTTTGGTCTGTAGTTACTGACCATCAAGAGTGATGTCATTCATTTTTAGAAAACCCCATGATTTATTAGTCCAGAGCAAGAAGAGGGACACGTTTGTGGGTGGGTGGCTGGAGTAGAACTCGGACATCATTTCTGAATTCTGTGATTTTTCCAATTACCTGTGCTCCCAAGAAGTCAATCACCACTGCTTATAAAGAGTCACCCATTTGACTGATAAATAACTAGGTTCTGAGGGAATATTAAAATGAAATTAAACACTACTTCATTTACACTTCACCTATCCACATGCATTTCAATTTATCCAGACCATTTTTCTAGGCACTCCTGTTGAGTACAGTAAAATCTCCACCTCCATCAGGTACGTTTGAGGTCGGATGCACGTTGGAGTGATTCTCCATGTGATATTTCACAGAATCACCAACCCACCTTTCCAGTATCCCTTCTGGGTTAGATTTCTTCACAATACCCAGATAACAAGTAGGCAGGCTACATCTTATTATCCAGGTTTGCACTGTGGAAGGAATGGTCTGATTCTCAAGAAGCTGACACCTTTCTTGGATATAAAAGATATGTAAAAGAATAAATAACCCACTCCAAAAAATACTATGATGGTTTACAGCAAATCAATTTGCTATAAATGTGATTTACTACAAATCATCATAGTACCAGCTATCTTCAAGCAGTATGAACTAAAGGTGTAGAAGAGTAATATATAGAAGAAATGGTTTGAAAATGCCCATGATTATGAACCAGTTCCCCCTAACCCAGTAATTTATCATTTAATAGTTAGGTATTTTATAGCAAAGTTAACTATACATACTTTTTCTATAAAGTACATCCTATATTTCCATTCTTGGCCGATGAAAATTTAAGTGCAATCCTGCAGTATATGTCAGGAATTGAAGTGTTTTATCTTCTAACATTTCAGTCCCCAAAAAGAGTTCATTTTGCTGCTATAGCATTTTCCATATCATCTTTCTTTGTTCAACAAGTTCCTTCCAATCCTCTTTTCCATGAAACTACAAGATTTGCTTGAGGCTCAAGGATCCCCACATATTCACATTCTTCTCAAACTTTACTCTTGTCTTTCTTTGCCTGTAATTTTCTAGTATCTCCTGGATTTTACACATCAAGTATAAAATTCAGGAAATTCAGTTACTTTATCAGTTCTGCACATTCAAACTTCCTGGTATTGATTTCACCTTACATGCATCATACCTATAGTTGGTTTGCATTTTATTTATACTGCACATAAACTATTTCTTTGTAAAGACTATTTTTACAGTACAGTGGAGAGTGCGTAGGAGACTTTGGTTTTAATCCTGCAGAGCACTTTCCTTCCTCAAGCATAGAATAGAAATGTTGAAATTGTGTTCATTTTCCCAGAACTTATTATGATGTGTGTTTTTTATTCACGTACCCTCTAATTTCTTACTCTCCCCAGGTCTAGAAAAGAAATTGAACTGTTAGAATTCTTTCTTTGAGAGAAAGGAAGTAATTTTATTCATGAAGTCCATTTCAATTAGTAAAAATGTCTCTGAGTGGCTGATTCCCCAGAGATTAAATGTCCAATAAGCAGTCAAGTAGAAAGTGGACTCCCATCCCCCTGGTTTCTCACACACGTAAGTGATGGCATACACTTCCTCCTACCAGCTTTCTCCTGAAATTGTAATTTGTCATTTTCTAAGGACTAGACAATTAAGGTCTGAGATTCATTTTCATTGCAAATGAATAATTAGTGAATGTCAATTTCATGTTCTCTTAGTCCATGGAAAAGACAAAAGCAGTTATGTTACAATGCTTAACAGGCTCTCTAGCTACGATGACACACCAATTCTTGGAGATGATAAACATAAATATTATTATTGTTTTCCTCCTTAAAAGATCATCTAATCTGGTCTCATTGAAAAGTTTACTTAACATTTGTCTTCTCTATGTATAACTTTAGGAGTGTTTTGCTAATTAGATGCAAGAAATATAGTCACCTCTTCTAAACATTATTTTATTTACACTTGGTTTTAGATTTTTTTATTGTTTCTTTGTTTCTCCACCCCCTTACAGCACAAGGTATCTCAGACCCCAAGCAGCTGCCATCTGGCTTGTTTTACATAACTCTCTAAGGCCATTCAAGTGGCAATATACCAGTGAAGAATAAAAATATATATATTGGATAGAGCCCAGGAATTGCACCCAAAATAGCTTTTGAAAAGTCATTGAGCATAACAGTGGAAATAATAAGGAGGTCATAGCAGCAGCTGCTCCAGGAGCACCGGAATAATTCTCCCATCATCATGCCGCAGGTATAGGCGGAAAGCAATGCTTTTGGAACCTCCACTTTCTCCTTTAGTTTTTATGCCTATCACTCAATCTCAACAGCTGACAAGCACCTGGGGTTCAATTCCTTCAGGATTTCATAAATTCACACTAATTTTGGCAATTTCCCAGTTGTAACAGTGAGAACCTTCCCCCAAGTTGGGCAAACAGCTTTAATATTTCATTGCATATTCATGTATCACCCCATGTTATTTTTAGTCTAATGGAGAGAGCAGACGAGGCTTCATAAAAGATTAGTAGGAGCCCTACAAATAGCTTTCTCACTGTTCTAATAGATTTGGGTTTTTTTTTCTTTTCCTGAGAGGGCAGACAAGAATTCCCTTCAAAGACAATGTATTTGGTAGTGAACAAAAGGAAAACTTCAAACCACCGAGAATCTCCTTGATATGTGAGAATATCTAATTTTGATTCCCCCAAGACAGCCAGCCACAATGTTCACCAACTGGAAGGCACCAGCTAATCTTTACTTTCTCTTTCCCCCCAGTTCTTCCCATTTGTATTATTTAAAGGGTATGTCATGTTTCATTATTTCCACATTTCTTTCCGTGAGATATCAAAATCGCATTGGGAAAGAGCTATATCTTAAAAAAAAAAAAAAAAAAAAAAAAAAACCACAGACAATTGGAGATCATTTTTTCACACCGTATAGGTGTCTTGTAACTTTTATATTTACTGTGCTGTTTTTTTACAAGAATTTTCTATTCCATTTCCCTTATTCATCCAGAGAGTTTTATAAGATTGTATAGCGTGTAATATAGTGAAAAGCCCAAAATAATAGAAAATATTTTTAGAATGGAGACATTCTACAAATGACAGATTTTTCCATTTTAGGCCTTATGAAAAATGGATTTGAAACTTATAAAATATGTATCTGGAACATCTGAATGCAAGATTTTTTATTGGATTTTAGAATTCAGATCCATGATTTAAAAGCCATTTCCTTTTTCTGAAAGTAGCCATGCCGAATTGATTTTTAAGGAGAAAGAAAGGGTGTAATTTGGATTTTAACCCTTTTCTAAGGACTTACATTGTTTTCACTTATGCTGACTTCCTTTATTCCCATTGCATCCTCATGGAGCAGGGAATGCATGTGTTATCATCGCTCTTTTACAAGGATGAACTTTAGGCAGAGCTATAAATAAGGCTTCATTTTCCTTTGCTCCATTTCACCTTTTCAGTTCTACATCTCCTGTTATAGACGCAGTGTGGCTTTCTAGCTAACACTTTTTTCTATCCTGAAAGAAGGGTCTTATTATCTTATAACATCACTCAAACAGAACTTGCTTTCCCCGCCCCCCCCCCACAGAGAGTTAAAGAAAGGAAATAATCAACCCAAATGAGTGAATCACTAATGGTAGAACTTCAATAATGAACGTGAGATAGATATCTAGGAGATATCGCTGAGTATTTTCCAAGTCTTTGAAAATGCATGGAGGAGTAGGGAAAGTCCCATTTTGTTATTCTTATGAAACCAAAAATCTGAGTATTCAATCACTAACCCAAATTTTATAATCTTGATTCTCCAACTTTGAAAGTAGTTCTTTCTCGGTCAGACTTCTTCCTTCTATGATGGCTGCATCAACTTCCACTAATTTTTAGTACAGTTGACGGAGTAAAAAAAGAAGCTAACTGAATATAAAGATGACTAGGTTGGAAACCAAAAATCCAAGTCTAGTCTGATTTGCCGCTAACTAGCATTCTGACTTTTGGAAGCAGCTGTGCCTTTCTGAAAGTTATTTTCCTCCTCTAAAATTAGGAAGCTCAAGAATATCTTTTTTAATGGTTCTGCAACAGTCTTCTTGGATTTAAGCTTGAACTCTACTACTCTACTAGGTGTGTGATCTTACACAAGCTATTTAATCTGTGTATGGTTTACTTTTCTCATCTCTAAAATGGAGATGATTGCAGTACCTACCTTGGAAGGAATTACGTCAGATGGAGTAAGTATTTAGTTAGCTTCTAATAATTTTTAGCTATTACTTGACTTTTAAGAGCTAAATTCAGGTTATCACAGATACATTAAACAGTTAGCATAACTGAAAAATGTAAATGTGATTTTAGATATTTGTATAATAGCTGATGTTTATCAAGTGTTTATTATGTGCCAAACATTGATTAAGTCCTTCATTTGTAAATATCATTTAATCCTCTCAATAACACAGTGTAGAAGATACAATTATCTTTGGTTTACCAATGATAAAACAAAGGCTTAGACAATCACACAAGTAAAAAAAAAAAAAAAAAAAGTGCCGGAGGTGGTGGTGAACAGTTTTTTCCCCAGAGTTCACTCTTTTAATCACTGTGCTATCCTGCCTTCCATGCTAGAGTCTTCTGCCTTCCATCTAGATAACCAAACCCTAATTAAATGCAGCACTAGATCCTAATAAAAATAAACCTTCTCATCTCTTGAATCATTTTTATGATCTCTATTTGATTTACATTAAAAAAAAAAAAAAACTTGCCAGTGGACTTTTTTGAGGCTATGAACCCATAAAGTCAAAAAATGTTTTCAACTATGACTCATTATTCGCCTCCATCCTTTCCTTTCATAATCACATATGAAGGACCAAGTTTCTTGGGAATCTCATTGACTTATTTAGATCTAGCCTGGAATTCACCTAAAGCTAGATAAAACTAGTGTTGAAAGGCCTGTAAGAGCCCTACAGAAAAAATTGCATCAACACACACATACACACACACACACACACACACACACACACACACACACACACACACCTTCATTTCAAATATAAGAAGTCAGAGGTCAGAGTTTTAACACCATTGTTTTCCATAGATGGTGGCAATTAAGACATTTGAAACTGCTACATTTCAATCCCCAGATCCTCCTGGTGCAACACTTCACTGCACTGGGAAAGAACATCTGTTTCATTCTCCAGATTAATTCCCTTCTTTCACAGAAATGACTTTCAGCTATTTTAGATATATGCGCTTCATTTGAGAAGCAATTTATATTCATTCAGTCACAGCCATCATTCACTAATATCATGGATTGATGGACTTAAAAAGCCTAGCTTTTCATTAGTTCTGTTTGCAAGGCTAATTTTTATAGCATTGGATTATTTTACTTCCAGTTGCTCCTTTTTCCATGACTTTGTGTCCCACAATCATTCTTTTGATAGAGTAATCTATTACATGTTTCTATCTAAAAAGATGTGTTGATTCCCTTCGTAATGAGAGCAGGTATTTACAAAAGCCAAAAGGTTTATGTTCCTTGTGCTAATTTGCACAGAAAGTTCTGTGAACCCTTTCACTTGGCAATGAGACTATTAAAATATGAGTCTTGGGGGCTTCCCTGGTGGCGCAGTGGTTGAGAATCTGCCTGTCAATGCAGGGGACACGGGTTCGAGCCCTGGTCTGGGAGGATCCCACATGCCGTGGAGCAACTGGGCCCGTGAGCCACAATTGCTGAGCCTGCGTGTCTGGAGCCTGTGCTCCGCAACGAGAGGCCGCGATAGTGAGAGGCCCGCGCACCGCGATGAAGAGTGGCCCCCGCTTGCCACAACTGGAGAAAGCCCTAGCACAGAGACGAAGACCCAACACAGCCATAAATAAATTAATTAATTAATTTTAAAAAAAATTTAAAAAAAAAGTTTTAAAATATGAGTCTTGGAACAGAGAGGATCAGGAATTTAGTTGCTTGTGTAACACGTATTATTGGCTCCTAATTTGCACTGAATATATGTAAACTCATTGCTCCATTTCTCAAGTATCCTATTATTTGTTTACTCTTGCAGCTGTTACTGCTAAATTCAAATTAGTCACAGGATCTCTCGATATATTACTATTCCTTTAGCTAAAGCAATGATGATAGGGGTGGATGGATGGATAGATAGATAAATGTAGGTATTACTGATCCCTATCTAAGTCCACATCCATAAAGGATTTTTCACTTGTTAAATTGTACTTATCAAGAACATGTGTAAAACAATCTAATTGCTTTGCTGTTTATAGGCACACCATGAAATTTTCTTCTGAAGCAGTAGATTCTAGTACGTGAGGAGCCTTGGAAATAAAGAAGAGACAATTCCTTGTACTGATGATTCCTACTGATAGAAGTATTTCTAATTACAGTATGACATCCTCTATCTTAGTTGCTATGCAATTAACATTTTCTCTTTTCTTCTTCCTCCCAATACACTTATACATGAGGATCTGTGGGTTTCATTACACCAGGGTGATTAGGTAGAGATATTTGGTTGAGATTTTAAGGTAAATTTTGACTTCAAAAATGAGTGATAAGTTATTTCTTTCTTCCTGGGCATTGCTGTGTCCCAGGACCTTCACCTATACATACGGTCTCCTCATTTAATCCTCCCAGCAACCTGTGAGGGACCTGCTGATCTAGTAAGGAAACTGGGACATATGCCCTGCATGACTACAACTAAGACATAAAATGATGACTGCTATAAGCCAAGTACAGAGACGTATAACAATAGCTGTGCAGAAGAAAGTTTCCTTCTATCTGAAGAAATTTTTAAAAACTCCTTGAAAAGGTAACATTACCGTCAGATCTGAGAGGAAAAAAGGTATTTCTAATGTTACTTTAAATCCTATGACTTCCTCTTCCCTTTAGACGTGTATCACTAATGTTATTCTTGTGGTAAACAAACATAAACGAGATAAGAACGATACCTTGGCAAAATGTGAAATGAAGATGAGGGAGCAAGGAAAAAAGGAAGAGAGAGAAGGTAGGAGAATATTGGAAGGACCTAACAAGGACTATGAGTATGTGTTTTCATGAAAGAGAGATTGTGAAAGATAGAAATAAGAAAGACCTTATTCCTAATCAGTCACAAATAAGAAGGTGGGGGAGAAGGAAAGTCATGGTTTAATGTTCCCTTGATACAACCACCAGTTGACACCGCCAAGGCAGTCTAGTTTATTTGTTGCCTGAGTTGACCTTACTAGTGTCAGGGGAGAATCTGTCTTCTGATCTCATGTGTAAGACATTCCAAGCTCAGATGCTCATTTCTCAAGAAAAGAAGATGAAGTAAGAAATGCTTCAGTTATTGATGGTCTTCAAGTTTTCTAATGTTAATACCTAGTATACGGAGAAAAGGGATGCGAAAGAGGACAAGGCACCTGTTTTAATGGTGGCAAAGGCGGCCTTTCTCCCACAGCTAAGCTGAGTGATCTTGCTTATGGGTGAAGTCTTTTGTGAAATCATTCTGGCTTGCTCAGGGGCCAGCCTTGTTGTGTGTCTCTCACCATTCCTAGAAGGACAAAGTAACTGCCCCCAACATCACCCGCAGGGTGTAAGAACTGATTAATGTGAATGCATTTACCATTTATCATTTATTCAAATATTAAGACTCACTGACCTCTAAGAGAATCAAAGTAAGCATTTTTTTTTTTTGCCCTTCCTTCCTTTCAAATAAGTTGATATCAGTAGCTGTGCTTCTCATAAATGGATTCTCTAGAACCAATTCCTTTCACAACTGTGGCCTCTCAAACTAGCAAATCATATCTGAACTAAAGTTAGTTCTATTCAGGTGACTCTACATTCCATTCCATTCTACACAATGTCATAGTCAGTGTACTACCCTAAGGACCCCAAACAATTTCTTAGTAGCCTGAAAGAGTTCCTATAACTTTCCAACAAATTTCAGAAAAAACATAGGATAATGAAATAAGCCCGAGAAAAGATTTTTTAAACATCGTCTTTATGCCAGGGATTGTTCTAGACCTAAGAAGATGCGATGATGCCACTACTGGACTCTCAAGGAGTTTACAATCTAGTATAAGAAGAATATGTGTAAACCAATATGTACTAAGCAGTAGAACATATGAGACACACTAGGGAAATAAATGAATTCTGACTGGGTGGGCTCAGAGAAGAAGGAAACAATTGACTTAAAACTTGAAGTATTAAAAATATTCAGATAGTAAAGAATTAGATGGGGGCAGAGTTTAGGCAGAAAATTTGCTGCAACGGAGGTAAATTACTTAATAGAGCAGAAATTCAGGGGTGTTTCACACCAAGAATTTACTTTAAATTCTCTTTAAAGTATTTACTTTAAATTACTTATTTCTATATTTTCATTGTTTACTATTATTAAGATCCATCAAGACATCATGACCAAAATATATCTTATTTTGTATAATACATGAAAAATTGATGATGCTATCTTTAAATATGTTTCTTATTTCATTTCTTCATCACATTTCAGAACGTTTTCGCTCTTTGTGGATTCATTTTGTTTTTGTTTTATTTTTCTCTATTTCTTCGGTATTTTAAAATCCCTATGTGCTGATAAATCATAGAGCATGCTGGAATTATCGGATGCCTAGATTAATTTAAAAACTGGATTTTAAGTAGAAATGTAATTGGCTATAAAATGTATAGACTCTTACTATGGTAATCTTCTAACTTCTGTTGAACCCTGGATTTCAAGTCTCTGCTGACCAGTGAAACTTGTTTCAATTCATTCAGAAGGGTAGTGTCTTACGCAGGGTGAGCATCTGAAGCAAAAATTATCTATAGTCTAAATGACCTTTGAAAATTAGCCTACCATAAAATTCAGTAGGCTGCTTTTTCCTGTTTTTCAGTAAATCTAACACAACATTGAAAGAGATCACTGTTCTCGGTGAGAGATTGAGGTGAAATAATCACCTGAGTTAGAAGCCATACTGTACGAAAAAATTTAATTGTTGCTTTTTTTTTTCCTGAGTGGGTATGGTTGATGTCACCTAAGTGTTTTTTTGTTTTTTTTTTTTTAATTTATTTTTGGCTGCATTGGCTCTTTGTTGTTGCGCACGGGCTTTCTCTAGTTATGGTGAGCGGGGGCTACTCTTCCTTATGGTTGGGCAGGCTTCTCATTGCGGTGGCTTCTCTTGTTGCGGAGCACAGGCTCTAGGCACGTGGGCTTCAGTAGTTGTGTCACGCAGGCTCAGTAGTTGTGGCGCACGGGCTTAGTTGCTCCACAGCATGTGGGATCTTCCCGGACCAGGGCTCAAACCCGTGTGCCCTGCATTAGCAGGCGGATTCTTAACCACTGTGCCACCAGGGAAGCCCTCACCTAAGTTTAATTCGAATGCTACTGCAGTGGTCCTCACAGATAACCATGCATCAGTATCCCCTGGAGAGTTGTCTGTTGAACTAGCTTGCAGAATTCTACCCTCAGTAGGTATAGAGTAAGGCTTGAGAATTCACATTTCCAACAAGTTACCAGTAATGGTGATGCTGCTGGTCCAGGGATCTCGTCTGTGTCCGTGTGTGGGTGTGTGGGTGGGTGGGTGTGTGTGTTTTAAAGATACCCATGTGTGCAGCCATTTTCACAAAAAAAAAAAAAAAAAAAAAAATCTGCTAGCAGCTATCAGCTGCAACCTTATGGTCTCAAGGTCTCCCCCATGTAACTACGCAAGCATTCTGGACCCCAATCAATCCTTGCTAAGCAAGCATCCTTACTTCTTGCCAGCTCCAATCCTAATTCTTAACAACTTATGCAACTTTTTGGTTTTTGCCTGTGTAAGCCTTCCCCATTTTGTAGCCCAGCAGAACACAATTCAAGTGCTTCTTGAATCTGTTGTCTCCCAGGCTATAGTCCTCTATTTGGCTCAAATAAAACTCTTTTCTATTCCAAAAAATTAAAAGATGCCCTGTATGTGTGCATCATTCAGCCAACTACATTCTTTCATCTATCAATCCTTTCTTTGTTATTCAGTAGTGAATATAACCACTTCTGCCCTATAGAGCTGTTTTGATGTGCAAAGCTGGCAAAACCAATTCTCAGCTGCTGGGAATGCCTTAAATGCTGAGGTCAAATTGTCAATAGAATCCTGCCTGGGTTGATTTAATGTCAGGAAGATAGATATCAAAGTGGCATTTCAATAAGCTACTTTGCTAAACTTTAATAACACAAATTCTGTTAACCTTGGAGCCCTGATTTAAATACAAGTAAGTGAGGAAATCCCTATTGTTAACTAAGCCCATTTTGCATATTTATTGCTATCCCTTTTAATTTGTAAGGGCATATCAGACTTTAATGAAATCTATTCTCTACTACTAGGTCTTTGACTTTGCCTTTTCCACTTGTTACATTAGATGTAGATGCCTGATGTGACTTTACTAGCAGCTTACCTACATTTGGAGAAACTATGAAAACATTTGAAAAAGTGCTTGCTGTCATCCTGTCATTCCTTTCTTAACTTTCTCGTTTTTTCCTATACTTGTCTATAATCTGTTTTCAAAGTCCAAAAATTTTAACTTGCTTTTTCACTCCACCAAAATGAAAATCATATCTATATTGATTTCACTATTTAAAAAATAAATGCTGTATTTTGTTGAGCTCAGTACATTCAGTACTGAATGTGTTCCAATTGTTTTAATTCAGAATTATCCTTTGTGCAATCATATACCTAAAAAAAAGAGAGATAACCCTGAAATAAGAGAATACAATGCAAATAAGCTGGGATAGGGGAGTGTGAGACTATAGAAATTTGGAAACGTGGAGGCTATTTGACAACCAAGAAGATTATCACACTGTCATCATCAGGCTTTGGGTTTGATTAAGGGGAAGGAAGAGGATGCCCTAAGTAGCATGGGGAAAGACTCAGAGTAAAGATTTAGATATAACAGATTAAAATGTGACAAATTCACAATTTCATCAAGTCACCTACCTTGTTTTGTAGTCTAACTTGGAAGGAACTAAGGTTGAAAATATATAAATATGATACAAAAAATTTAAATGTAAAAAATCAAACTACCTACTTTTTCCCCTTTTATAAGTCTATGTAAAGTTATAGAATACAAAGTTAAAACATCTCTTACTTTAATTGCTCTGCCTATGGATTTCTTATAGGGAACTGCCTTCAGTGGCATGAAAAATCTAAAATTGCTTGCAATGTTTATATTTGAAGTCAATAAATTCTACTTATTCATTCATTCAACACATATTTATTAAGCAACTTCTATGTGACTCGTGTTGGGTGACTCGTGCAGGAAACAGAGTTGTGAACACACATCCCTTGCTTGGCCTGGTTGTTAAAGTATACCAAGGAACTGCTCATAGCAATAACATGCGTTGACTGTGGAACCAAGAAGTTCATGGGCCTATCATGCAGTGTATCAAGGGGTCCTGGTCCTAATCATGATGTCTGGGTGCTCCTGGCAAACTTAAGGAACCCTAATTGAGAATTAAAATCACATGTGGAAAAACAATCAGTCTAAGCTATATATTTTTTTCCTTCAGCAACAACTACAGAGAAGAAATGTGTCCCTTTAACCTCTGAGGCGGTTATTTTCCCTTTCAACAGAGGGGGGAAATCTTCACATCAGAACTAACTGTTCTATGATTGATTAATAGCTTCCCTCCTGTTGCTGTGTGCAGCCAGGAGGACGTGCATTGCACACACAACAGGAGGTAAGAGAGTCAATCAATTAGGGGAACAATTAGTTCCAGTTTCTACAATTTATTTGAGGCTGTAGATGAAATTGCCTGAAAATATTCAGAACATTAAAGATGAGTGATGAAACCTAAAGAAATAAATTTATATTCAAATTTCAGAGGCAGCTGCTTAGCTGACGCTGCTCTTCTGCAGATAGGCTACGTTAATGCAATAACAATTATAATTTGGCAGCAATTAATAAATAGACTGTCCAAACCAGTCAAGTTGTGTTCATGGTTTTGGAAGGCTGCTGATTTTAGCTTTGACATGATGTGGCTGAAGTATTCCTGAAAAGCTCAACGTTATTAATTAATTTAAGAATGCAATTCTGTGACTCCCTTTCTATGGGTCGTAGGTTGGAAATTTCAGGAACCAATCACTCAGTGCATCCTGCCGTGTCTTCTTTGGGGTCCATATTTAATTCATATTTGTATTTAGAAAAATGCAATATGTAGGAGTATTCTCAAATTTATGAGATTGATGCAAACACAACCAAGAAAACGTGAGACGACTTGAAGTAATGTAATTTGATGGGATCCTCACATAGAATTCTAGATTTAGTCCTCGTTGCAATATCATGGTATAAAATTCAAGTTAGGGGTAGAAATCAGGTGGGCCAAGGGTGATGGTCTAGCTCCAAGTGAACTTAGAGTTATATCACATGCAGTATAATCTGGAAGTCTGAGCCTAGGGTCCCTCTGGTCCAGGGAATGAGACAACAGAAAGAAAGAAAAATGGTCAAGAACATTTCATTGAGAACAGTGAAATAAGCAAAATGTTCAATACATTTAATACAAATTCTTTTTCTTTTAAAGCAAGATATAAGAAGGAGTTTAAAGCCATAATTCTACCAAGTTTTAAGCTTGGAGATTTTCCTATCCTTACTTAATAATCATCAAAGCTACCTCAGCCCAGAATGTAAATTCCTGATCAGTTTCACATAGCTACTAGTTTGTTCAGACTTCAGTAATGAGTAAATAAATTATTGATGTTAACATGTGTGTATGTAATAATATTTAAAATCCAAACACATTCTGAGAGTAATGCTCTAGAGTTACTCAAATTTAATCCCTCAGTGAAAATTTACATTTTTTAAAAGGTAGCACTGTTACTTTGATGAATGCATAATCTCTTGCTGAAAACTCTGATGGATACAAATAGGACAGCTAAGAAATAAGGCAGGCAAATAACATCACTATCACCCAGAAAACAAGGTAATACTAACAGAGAAAATTAATTCTAAATATTAAATCTATTATTTAGAAAATTAAAATTAAATCTAATATTTAGAAAATTAATTCTAAATATTAGAATCTATTTCTAAACAGGAAAGAATTCATCTCATCGCACACAAGTTTTCCTAACCTTTAAATAAAAATCTGGTAGAAATGTGTTAGAAAATTCCATTTTGTAATTCAATTCTAGAAATTAACTAAGAAGAAAAGCAAATTGATATTCCCAGCTCCTTGTCTGTGGTGTTTTAGTACTCACATCAACTTTCGTGCTCTAACTAATTTTATTAATCCCTCTAGTTAATGAATAAGTAAATCAAGAGCAGGGAGAAAAATAATCCATCGATTGCAAGAACAGTAGTAGAAAATTTTTAGAAGTGGCCCACAGCTACGAAAGTGATCTTGTCAGCATTGCTTTGCTATCTTGTTAATATTCTAATTTGTTTTATTGTTCTTCATAGAGCAAAATGTTTCACAGTTAATCTTCTACGGTACTTTTGTTTCTAAGCTCTCTTTAAAAAATGGATTTGGCAGTAGCCAAATATTTGAAGATAAATTGATTTCATGCAATACACAGAAAACAAGTATGTTATTGATATAAATGGTTTATTTGTAGAATTACATTAAAAATTATTTTGAAACAGCATGATCCCTCTCTGGACGGTATTAGAATTTCATGCCTAAATCAAGTTGAACATTAATTTATGTGAGTTTTTTTTTGTCATTTGCAGTAGTAATGAATGTCTATGAGTGGAACGTCATGGGAGGGACTGTGTAGATAACAGCTTCGAGAAAAAGGATGTACGTGTGAAGTTCATGTGGGAAGAAATTGCTACAGATTTCTCACTTTCATTCCTATTCTTAAAGAAAGATACTTAAATTTAAGGACGTCAGTCCTTTTCTTTCAATCTGATTGATAAAAGCAGAAGACTCAGGCCTAAATTATAAATTACATATGCAGTCGAGCAAATGCACAGACATGATGGAGACAGACCACAGTAAGAAAGAGGAAGGCTGCATGAGTTTTGGGAACCACAAACCTTGGACACTGACATTCTAAAATCAAATGACATTCTGATATCGATTTCCAGGCTTTTTCACTAGGGCAGTATTTATAATCTTTAACCAGCATGGCCAAGGGAGAAGTCTCAAGGGCAGTATAGACTCCTGCAGTCGTTGCCTAAGTTGTTTTTTTTTAATTGAAGTATAGTTGATTTACAATGCTGTATTAGTTTCAGTTGTACAGCAAAGTGATTCAGTTATATATATTTTTTTTTCAATATATTCCTTTTCAGATTCTTTTCCCATATAGGTTATTACAAAATATTGAGTATAGTTCCCTGTGCACTATACAGTAGGTCCATGTTGGTTATCTATTTTATACATAATAGTGTGTACATGTTAATCCCAAACTCCTAATTTATCCCCTTCAATGCCACACCTTTCTTACCTCATCTGGAATGCTGTTTTCTCATTCAGAAAGCTATTCAGTCTCTGATGATGGATTTCTACAAAGTACCATCTGAATCAGCTGATTTTTACAGAGACTCTTCTTCTAACACCCTCTGCAAAATGCTGGCTGGCTTCTTTACTTGTTATCATGAATAACAGCATGATTTTGTAGATACATGTTCTCTCTTTCAACACTGAATGCTCCCTATCCTTTTTCTGTCTACCAGCTGCCTTCTCTCTTCACTGTCAGCATTTTGTGATGAAAAAGATTCAATGACAAAGTGTGCCTAATATTGTGTAGGGTTTACATTCACTCAGGATTTGAAGCAGGCCCCCATTCTTACTGTTCAAATGCCGTATCACCTCTGCTAATCCCAATTCTCTCCAAAATGGAACTTAATCTGATCTAACATGCAAAACTCAGAAATGCATCCAGAGCCTACTCGTGACACCAGAGAAAAATGAAGAATGGTGGGCAAATTCACCTAACTTTACCTAAGTTTATATGTTTCACTCCCTCATACCAGGAAAATGAAGTATCTATTTATAAAAATGTTATACGTATATATCCTAAAAACAATCAAATTTCTACCATACTGGGGTAGGGATTGAGACTTTGTGCTGAATATTGCAAATACAAATATGAATAAGACCCTATCCCAAAACTCAAGGGGCTCAGAGGCTGGTAGGAAAAATACATACATAAGCAGATAATGATGACATAATTCTAGAAATGTAATAAAAATACATTAAAGTCCTCATTTTTTCCCTTTTCCAACATAAAGTAGAGGAGTCTTTTTACATATTGAAGGAAAGGGGGTGTGTTTTCATCAGAAGTATAGACAGGATTTCTGTTCCTGGTGGTTTATTAACCACAGAGATTATTTATGCTTCCTTCCAAAAGCTATTGAAATGGTAGAAAAGATATGAAAAGAAAGGGGTGAAGTACATAAAACTCTGGGCAACATGAGAGTACCTTAACAAATCAGAAATTGAGACACTTCCAAAGGATAGAAAGCATTTCCTAGTAATCGATCAGGACACCAGATCTGAGAAAACTGTAATCCGGAAGTACTTGATGAAAATACAGTCCAGAGAGAGGAACCATTTTCCCCAGCCGGCCCTAGATATTTTATCAAATTGATCCAGCACTTTTGCCTAGAGAGTAATTGCAATGGAGTAATTTATTAATGGAGAATTGCCGGCTCACAGCTGGGCAACCGACTCTAGTTTATACAGAGGTAAATAAGGCCACTCGGAATGCACGCTGAGTAATGTGGGGAGAAGTCTGGGAAGGGTTTAGGACCAAAACAGAAGCAGAGCAAGGTACTCTGAATCTCAAAAGGATATTAAGAAGAACAGGAATAGCCCTTCTGTCAGAAATAAAACATGGTCCACTCCCAGAGAAATGCCTTCGTCACCTTGATAACCGAGGTCACTCCTAGCCTACCTGCTGCCCAGGCATCTGTAAGACAAGCCTGCTCGTCGGTACACTCCAACCAGGTGCACTGAGCTCCCGTTCAACCCCTCCATTCAGAGGAGAGGCTAACAGGAAAAGAGACTTGCCCAGTTTAGGAGAAATCCATAGCAGTCACTAATACTAATCAACACAAGGTTCAAACACAGACATTCTGGCTTCAGAGCCTATGCTCTCATCTAGCACATAACTGGTCTAGATATGCATTGGCCCAGTATACCTAACTTAATAACAGAACCTGCCCCCCCACACCTATGTCGTATTTCCAGTTATTGAAGGGAATTTTTTTAATGTCAGGCAAATATCCAATTGGTGAAACAGCTACCTATACAAATATTGAAAAGGTAAAAAAATCAAGGAAATGTATTTTGGAACCAGAGCATTACCACATGGACCAGCCATTATTCCATGAAGTCATCCTTAGATCCGATCCTGGCTCTTTCTGATTCTCAAAACTTTTAATTTCTGAAGCAGCAGGGCCTCTAGAAGCCTCATGGTTTTCGGGCTAATGTTCTTACAGCTGTATTGGAATTGCTAGTGCTAGGAAAGAGTGATTCCCATATATGTATGACTTGGAAATTGGGGCTTCTAAATGGGTGCCTAACTCTCAGTGTCCTATAACGCCTTGCCAGGGCCACAGAGCTTCAGAAATTTTAACTAGTTTGACAGAATCCTGAAAAATTCCTTTGGTAGCAGCTGCCCTTTTATTGAAAATTTGATAAATCTGAAATATATATTTAGAGCCTACTCCATAGAGAAAGGGGAACAACCTCCATCGAGAAACAGAAAAAAAATTTTTCATTTCTTTCTGAGTCTAATTGATGTCACTATGGGAGCAGAGGGTAGAGAGGTAAACAGAAAAATTTGGCCATATTCCAGGATCTGGCCTTCAAAGTGATAGACTTAGAAAATGATTTTGAAAGTTATCTTTCAGTATGACTCACACTAACCAATTCACAAGAGACTAATGTATAAACTAGAATGCCAATATTTGTTTAGGGACTAGACATCTAGGCATCTCTTACCTGTACATTCTTTCCTAGCAGAGAAATCTACATGCAAATAATACTATGTTAACTTCATGAATCAGAGCAGGAGAAGTTCCTTGCATCTAGCTCTGTAATAGGGATATATCAATATTTGCTACAGGAACAAGATGATGATGATGATGATCATCATCATCATCATCATCATCATCATCAACACTGCATTAAAACAATTGTTATCAACTACCACTGAGTGCCTGCAATGTGCTTATTCACATTTTATCTAATTTCATAATAAATATATAAGTTGTATACTATTACCCTTTGTAACAGGTGAGGAAACACTGGCTCAGGATGCAAGTAATGTGCTCTTGTTTTTTATAGCTAAAAAAGGCAAGAGTCAGAACTGAGATCCCTCTCAAACTGGCCATCCTAGAGCTCATGTGTGCTCACAAGGTCCTTAACAGTACCACTTACCTTGTGAAAGTCTCCTCTTCCCTTGATGGATTTTATCTCTTTTTTTTTTTTAACACCCTAATTCCTACATTTCATTATGAATTATTTTTCCTTTAGGTATGTTGTTATTACTTTCACCTGTGTAGCTTTAAAGTTTCTCGTAGAACTATATTTTGCCTGTTCTTTCTGTCTCTAACCCTGATAATTCTGTGATTTGAAGTTGCTGTTGTAGAAATCCTTCTCATATTTCAGTTTGATTTTATAATTTTACTCCGTTAATTTTAGTGGTGCTTTGCTGGCATTCCTACCTTTTCTTTCTTTGTTAGGCACAGAACTTTCACACGGTCCTTTTGGTTCGGGGTTTTTTTGGTTGCTGTTCTTTCTCACTGATTTTGTCTTTGATTGCCAAAGCCCCTGAGTGATTTCTAAAATCAAAATCTTCGGTAAACAAGTGGAATGATATTAAGTCATATCTCCTATTTGATTCTATATTTCACCTTCTAGAATACAAGGTGACTTTTAGTTGATTGAAATCAACACTCATATTTTATTCATGCTATCAGTGTACTTTTATCTTAGTAAAAGTGTTAGTTTATCTGTAATATGATATTCAGTGATGAATCTGTAAGAGAGTGTCCTCACTCTGAAACGTCTCCTTAGTCAGTTGGATATTAATTGACATTCGGCTACTGCTATTACCTGTTTTAAGGAAAAGCAGTTGCATATTAATGGCATGGAAGAAAAAATAGTTTGGCTAAATATCAACATTTTCTCCCAGTAAATGCATCATCGTGTATAATCAGATTGATGAAATAAAACATGTAGTCCTAACCATCAATGATCTTGAGCTACACAATGGGGCAAGTTGCAGATCTTCCCTGTACCTGTTGTTTCACAGTAAGGTAGAGATGCTTTCTACTTAAGAATATTAAAAAATTGTGGTAATATGGCATTCTGAGGTTAAAGGTCATCCAACAACTTTCAAAGAGGAAGATGGGCCATTAAGGACAAGTACTTTAGATCACTTTTCAGTTTTCTTTCAATATGTCATAATATCAAATTATTCATATGTTTGGAAAAAAGCCTAAAGAGATAAGAAGACTCCCTACAGAATGACTTTATTTTGATGCAATTATAGTGTCTGTAATTACTAAATCTACAATGAAAAGGCAATTTGACTCCATATATTGCTGTCATTAAGCCAGAATGCCTGTTTATTATGCAAATGAGAGGGTATTTATAGATCGTGCTTCTCGATGCCAACTATTACGCTGAACTCTTTCTTTGAAGACCTAAAATGTAAACTGCTATATATTCATCTGTCTTATCACTGAGCCACTCAGATGGAAATGGCATTAAGTCCAATTGTTAGCCAAACGTAAGTTAAAAAAAAATAAAGGCTACAGATACTGATTTTTATCAAAGTCATATTTTTCACAGTGATGCTTAAATGTGAGATAAGGAGGAGAAGCCAAAGTAAAGGAATCCACTAAGAAATGTTTGGAGAGTGTGCCATGTAATAGACATAATAGGGTACCTGCCTCTCAAATATCCTTTCCAAGTGTTTGGCTCCCCCTGATTTACTTCCAAAGTGCTCCAAGTGGATGAAGGCACAGTTGTATAATGTCCCGTCACTCACACATTTTGATTAATTATGGACACATTAAAAAGTAGAGCATTCAATTTGAATACAATGTACAAAATTAGAACCTTACCTAAACCTTTTAAATCTTCTAAATTAGATAGAACCAATCACAAAGCCAATTTTCTGGTATTCTGAATAAATTCAATTTGTATTAATCTAGCACTTTAGGATGCTGGGCAATGATCTTCACCATAATTCATAGGATGTAGGGAAGAGACAGCTCTGTTCTGAATAGGAGAAAATGTAATGAGTGTCTCACAGACTTATTGAGCATAAAAAACTAGAGGTCAAATGCACACACAGGTAAAGGGTATTAGTAAGCAGCCAATAAATACCCTTTTTCTACTACTATGCTAGGCATAGCATAGTAGAAAATAAGCCAATAGAAAAAATTTTATTTTTGTTATTGTGGAAATCATATTATAAAGTATTTGTGTATGCTAGCTTTTGACTGCAGGCAACACCAAATGCAACACAAAATGGATTAAACCATAAGAAACACTTATCTCCCATTGCAAGAAGTTCCCAGGTATGGTGGTCGTATGGTTAAACAGTACAACAGCTCAAACCATCTTCAGGGTCCATGATTACTCCCAACTTTCAGCTCCTTTATCCGTAAAACATCAGCCTCTCCTTCACTGCGTTCTCTCATGATCACAACACACTTACAAGCAGTTCTAGCTGCCACACACAAATATAACACCAACCAGCAGAAGAGAAATCACTTCCTGTGTATGTATTTACAAGAGTTAGAAAAACTTTCCCAGACATCAGCCGGCAGACTTCCTCTTATACCACAACAGGCCCAAACTGGATCACATGGCATTGCTCAAACCAACCATTGGGAAGAAGTATGGGATTACCAGGATTGACATATAGACTAATAAAATTTACCCATGAGTGGGGGATAAGGAGTAGTAGTTGCTTATCTAAAAATGCGTATCTAAAAATATGGCTTATCTGAAATCAGAAGGAAGGAATAGCTGTTAGGTAAGCAACTGACCTACAATCTTGTTTATTATTATTTTGTAAGTTGTATATGTTGTTCATTCAAGTCTCCTGTCCCCAAATTAGTTCATTAGCACACAATAGAAGGTCGAATTCAGGAAGAATAAGCCAAATCACTTTTTATACTTCATATCTGATATATTTAGCGTGTAAACTTAGCCTTCAGGCCCAACTACACTCAGACATTTAAATCCCGGTGGTTTTCTACCTGGTGTGTTCTCTCAGTTCAGTCTTTCATAATCATTTCTACTAGAGCATATATCACATTGGATTTTAACCATCTGTATGCATCTGTATTTATTCATTTATTAATGAGGCAGAATTCCACGGGCCCTGGAGCTAGCTTGTTTCAATTCAAATCCTCTCTCCAGCACTTATTAGCTGTGCAACCTTTGGTAACTTTCCTTATCTATGATAGACAGATAGTACTGCCTGACTCATGGGTTTATTTTGTGATGATTAAATGAGCTTCTACGTTTCAAGCTCTTATTTTATTTATTAATTTACTGTTTTTAACTGGAGACTGCAGAAATTTCCATCATATTTACCACAATCTGAACTGTGTATAGACTGATTTTAAAGTTTTGCTTCCCTGTGTGACAAAACAATGATAGTTTGCACACCGTTTGATAAAAGAGGGCTTTGAGTCGCAAGCTTACATTTTCTCTCAAGTGCCTGTAGCTCAGAAAGAGCAAGAGTTCAGAGCTGGGTTTCAGCAAAGCAATGGAGAATGGGAATTCCAAATGATTATTCTGTTGTTGCTATAAAAACATTTTGAGAGTCAATTTGCTTGATCCAGCTAACCTGTACCACTTCCAAAACTGCCGAAAGCATCTAGCTTTATCTTGCTGTACAAAAGAACAAAACTGTACAGAAGAGGTAACTTCAACTAATATCGTACACAATGACACTGCTGATGAAAACTATACTAAACTGATCTATGTAAGATTTCCATTCCATCTCTAGGTTTTCATATCTACCATTTTTATCAAAAAATAAAAAAGGGAGACTTTGACACTTACTGTATCATTTTTAAAATGCTACAAAATGCACTTGCAGTCTTTATAATGCATCTGAAAAAGCTCTCTTGCAATCCTTTCTTGATCATCACCCTGTCATCTTACCAAAATCTTGGGAGGCCCTTTAAAGCTATAAAAGTTCTCCAATATTGAGTGGTGCTTTGAAAATAAATTACAGTTTTTGAAACTGCATTAGTAGAGAAATGGGTGTAGAATAAATGGATTACTAGAGAAACAATGTTAAATTTGTGAATTTATTATTAAATGCTTTTAGAAACATCTCTGATATCCCAATTTCCAAGATTTCTTTCCCTATTATAGGTGGGAAATTTTCAATTTGTCTAAGAACTCTTGCTTTTCTGTCTCATTATCACAGTATTTCAGTACTTGGGTTTTGACTTGGATATGTTTTGTTTCCATTCTTTTGTTCTCTATATTATAGGCCTAAGGGGGGAAATAATCTAGCAATGAATATAGTTTTCATTTGGCTCAGGGATTCATTTTTACTTTAGCTAGTTCTTCTGAAATTTATGTTGACTATAATTGCTAAATGTAATTGTGGTGATTGATCTTCTGGGAATGAGAAACTCAGTTTGTTTAAAATTTTATACAGTCTATTACTTTATAATACATTATTTGTAAACAATGCTCATGCTTTCTCTTCATTCTTTAGGAAATCTCTATTTCATGTACTCTAAGAAACCATTAATTACAGGATGCAGCATGATTTTATATACCACTAAGAAAAAATGCTGCACATTAAACTATGTCCAAAAATGGTTTCATATCACTTGAATTTTTGTTTTGTACTTATTGAAAGGTCATTGACTTCTTTAGACAGATTTTATTTTGTGTCATTTCTGTGCATACAAATGAGGAAAATAAAAGAGATGGGTTAATAACTTGCAAAGATTTCTAAATCTGTCTTCAATTCATAGTTGATGATGCCCATCTTTTCTTACACACCATTTTCCTTTGTGCCATCAACAGTGTTCGATAAAGCATCTCTTTAAATATTGTTCCATTAGTGCTTCTAAAACCTTCCAAGCTGTTTGACTCCCATTCTGCTAGCTTTGAGTGTATAAGCTTACAGTAGAAAGCTTCAGACACAGCCAGGATTCAGATCCCTTCCTCAAATGGCCTTTAAATGATTTGTTACTGGGATATCAATAGGAATAAGAAGACAGTTGAGTGTGCACAAGCCTGGCTGACAGTGATAGTGAGATGTCATAGATTATAAGGCAAATAAATCCTCATTTCAGAGGTGTAAAAACATAGGGGAAAATTGTAACGTGGGGAAAAAAAATGTATTCACAGTTGAATGTTTTAATCTCTCCACTATCAATGAGTCACCATGGCATTTTTCTAAACCTACACAATAGGGGTCCCACATCGTTCTACATCACTGGTTCTTTCACTTCACACACATACCCAGTTATGAATGCAGAGCAGACTTAGTAACAGAATTCACCACCTCTGGCTATAAATTCAGATATTCCAGGAACAACTAAGCCTAGTGAACCCACACAGTAGGTTTTACTTCTAATCATGCTTTCCTGATTACAAGGTACAGATACTCAGATTACTATCAATATTAGTATTTGCAAGATACTACGTCCTGAAACTCAGAACTGAAAACCAAGCCAAAGGAAGCAGGACAGCCAGAGGGATGCAGCTGCTTGGTGGTCACAGATTTGAGCCCTGGGATCAGCTGCATTTGGAGCCCTGGTCCCCCCACTTATTAACTCTGTGACAATGAGCATGGTTCTTCTCTTCTCTATGCTTCAGTTTCTTTAGGGTATTTCATAGCGTAAATTCCTGAAGGAGAGAATCTTATTGGCCTCACTCACCTTTTCATGCTAAACAGTGTCATTGGCCTCAGGCCAGCATCTAAGTGAGGTGCCCTTGAATCAGGTACTCATACCTCCTTACATCTGCTGTGCGCATGGCTCTTGGGGGGTGATCATGCAACCTACATGGACTCTTTTCCATCGTTAGAGTCTGTAAGCAGGACAATTTCAGTGGAAAGGGGCTATGGGTGGGCATTCACATCTTAAGTACATCTCCCACCACCATCTACAGGATCCACAGTCAGATATCTCCTCAGAAAAAAAAGTTAAAAAAATTTTTTAATAGATACAAAGATTTTGAACAAATTGGGCCAGCTTGGAAATCAACCCTAGTAATAATGACACTTTTGCCAAAGTACATTATTATTTTTTTAAACAATGAAAATTAGAGTAAGACAAGAAAATAACTGAATTCTTATTATTGCCAGTGTCCTTCCACCTTTAAGGAAGAGAAGTCTTGAGGAACTGCTTTTGCTTGTCTTGGGGAGACAGGAATGGAAGGGGGTAAACACTGGACAACCTGGAAAACTAAATTGTGTAAGATAAAGATAGGAAATAATTCACGTTGAACATATGAAAACCAGAAGTTGGTAGTCAATTCCAATGTCTAGTAGGAGTAGCTGACCATTTAAAAGTTTGACCTCTGGTTTTTAATACAAATGTTGCTATTCTGCTCTTTTGAGCCCTAACATATGTACCCCCCTCTGCTTACTCCTTTTGGACCCAGATTTCCTAATTCCTGGTCCTACAGTTTACTTCTTATACATGCTTTCCCATCTGCTCCCTGGCGATCAGAGTAGTGTTTCCAGTTGTCTATGTCAGGAAGGTAACTGCGAGTTGTAATTTACCACTATTGGTGTCAAGAGATGCCATCCTGGGGTCTGTTTGAGTTTTCATAATGGCAGGAAGAGGGAGCCAGGAGAAACTCAGAGGCTGTCTCAGTGGTGTGAATTGGCATCTTACTCTCCTTTTCGCTGACTCCACACAAGGCACAGGACTTAGGAGACACACATAACATGCATCAAGTACCCAGTACATGATAAGTAAGACATAGCAGTAAATAAGTATGGTTCTCCCCTTCGGAGGAAGAAAAGAAACTAAGAAAGAAAGAAAAGACAAAACTAAGGAGAGCAGGAGGATGTCGATTGGAGAGGAGAGACAGAGAGAGAGAGGGGGCAGAAAGATAGGAGAAGGAAAACCAACATAGCTGTAGGAGGCTGCAGAGAGACAGGCTTGGAAGAAGGGACAGAGAGCACATAACAGCACCTTCTATGGGGCCAGGAAAGGGAGATCATGGTGATGGTTTCCATGGGCGTTTACTTATTTCCAAACTCATCAAGTTGTACACATTAAATATGTACAGTTTTTGTATGTCAGCCATACCCCAGTCATTCAATATCTCCTAAGGGATTCTTAGGAGATGCAGCTGGTGAGTGTTCAGTATTCCTCCCTCCTCACATTTTTCCAAAGACACCTTCAGCATAATAACCTCTACACCCCTTCAGTGTTTGTACTGTGATATTTGTAGGACTGGGGAAGAATGTTGATTCTTTTTTCAAAGTAAAGCTAAGCAGCCCCATTTGTATTTGATTTGCAAAGGCATCTATGAGAGATACTGGCTGAGAACCATACTCTTAAGCAGAATTCTCCCTGCACCTCTTTAGGAGACTTCTGTGATGAGATAAAGGGGTAAAATCTGGAGCTACCTAGATCTATTTTGAATCAACGGATTGCAGATACAGGGCTCAGGAGCCTGTATGTTTTATGGTTTCATAAAGGTAGGCTGCGTGCTATGCTTCCATTTGCTCCAAGGTCTGATAAACAACCTTTCATCTCTCTCCATTTTACTGGGACTAACACCAAAAGTCAGCTTTCTCCTGCCATGACAGGGGCCGTACAATCTCTGGCTGTCCTCCTACTTCCAGCAAGAGAAACTATCTAAACCCAAGAGACGCTACACCTCAAGCCTGACATTCCAACATTTGCAAACTCATGGAGGATTTTGATCATGCTGCTAGAGTTCACTTACTGCCTAAGGATCCTTGGGTTTGGAAAGAATTTAAATGAAACTTTTGACAGTGTTTTTTTTTTTTTTCTCTCCCAAAATCTTTCAGAGTGGGTGTCATAGGTGGGATTCCCAGGGAAGCTGCTCTGAGTCAGAGGTAGCTTACTGGGGACTGCTTTCCATGTAAGGGAGTGGAGGAAGCAAGGTTTAGGCAAGATGCAGTTACCACAGTCTTCAGCTGATCCTACAGGGCTCTTCAGAGATGAACCAAATTAAGGCAGGGGGACGTGCCTTTACACCAGCATCCTCGTCATTGCATGTGGGCTGTCCCTGGGGAAGTGGGTTTAACCTTGGACAAAGCAGTTCCCTTTACCCAAGGGTGATTCTTTAGGAGAGACTCCTCAGCTGTGAGCTGTCAGCGGGCCCTGAGACTGAGGGCCTCATTCCTGAAAGGGAGGGAAAGATGCACAGGGCATCTTCTTAGGGTTTTCACAAACACTTACAGAAGGTCAAGGGAAATTCGGATGGAATAAAATGACTACATTCTGCCCTTCATCTCAAAAAATACTTTATAACACATTCTGTGATATCTCCTGGACTCTGTAATAATTTCTGCAAGAATTACTTTCAGTTTGGGGCATTTCTGCATTCAAAGACTTTTTCTTAGTAATAACATATTCTTCAATATTTCTTTGACCTTCTTCTCCTGTTTGCTCTTTAATTTTGCACGCTATTATGATAAAGTACAATACTTAAATAGAGATGGAAATAGTTCTTTCAACAAAAATCATTATGTTTATGCAGTATGATAGACTATCTCACTATAAAATCCAAGAAATCCATATCAATTTATGGACCTAGAGATAGACATAATTAAAGTCCTCCTAAGTAGAATAAATGTAAGGGACAGAGGGAAGTTGTCATGGCAACAAAAAATCCTGATTTTCCTCATTTTATACCACAAATGTATTAACCTTTATGATACCTTAAAATTTCTTCTACATTCTATTTTAACCAGTGGCCATTTTGCATATTATATTTGCTAAATACGTAGCTGAATCCTTCTTTCTTGCAGTTTAGCTTTTTACATTACATTGTAAAGTTTTTTTTTTTAATCTGGCATTAAGAAATAAATCTCTGTCTGCAAGGTATAGTTTTCTCAAGAGCAAAACAGTTTTAAAGGCTTTTTCTTCTGTGTAATTTAAAATATTTCAGGTTTATAATATACTGACAATGTAAACATACGGGAAAAAACAGTGAGTATCCTATCACAAGGTTGACATTTTTAAGTGTATCTTTCCAACCTCTTTTATACAAAAGATCTTATCTAGAGAAATTGGACATACTTTATATAATGTTTCATAATTTGCATTTTCATCTAATACTCTAATGTATTTCCAGGTTTGTAAATATTTATCTTTAAGATAATTCTAATAACATTATTTTATGGATTACCATAATTTAAGTCTCTCTGTTAGGTAGTTTCTGGTCTTCTAATACTATAAATAAGTTACGACAAACATCCTTATATTAAATGAATTCTTTACTGTGAATTCCTACAAAAAGAATGAGTGCTTCTACAGCTTTTAACATGTTCTCTTACTTTGGCCTCTATAAAGTATTTTTCAAAACTATGGTCTTTACCTATTGCCAAGTTTTTGTATCCTCACCTTCGCATCTATATTTATCCTCATTTACAATTAATATATATTAACTTTCAGTTTTTTGACTATTTGTTAAATTAAACACTTTTTTTTTTTTTGGTAGGAGGGATTTGCATTTCTTTCTTTTAGAATTGCTTGCTTGTGTCCTTTGTACCCAACCTTCTTCTAGGCAGGAATTTATTTTTCTATTCAATAATATTTCTCTTGGCATATTCAAGATGTTAAATTCCACTTTAACAAACTCAATGACTATACCTCAAAATTAAGCAGTCTCTTTCCTATTAGTAAGATGACTTGTGTTTTCTATTTACTGGTAAACCAATTCAAAAGAAAATCATAAATACCTTTCCAGTACTGATTTAATTGTTTCATAATACTTAAATGTTATTACTGGAATAGACCAGTGGAAGGAACTTTGGATCAGGCTAAATCTGTGTAGAACAAATCACTTAACCTCTCCACAACCATTTTTTTCCCTGTAAAATATGATAAGTTACTTTTCAGGGTTGTAATGAGAATTGAGGATATTATACTTAAATATCAATGCCAGCATTTTGGCACATAGTAGGTTCTTAATAAATGGCATCTTTAGTTTTTCTTAGCCTCATTTAATGTTATTGTATCTTAACAGGTCCCTTAGCATAGTGATTTTCCAAACTGTAGGTCGCAAACCAATATTTATTTGTGAAACTAATAAATATAACTAGAATTTTTTACTAAAACAGAACAGAATAGAATGGAATGTATCAGAATATTTCACACATAGTAAGGGCAAGTTTCTTTATGTGAAGTGTGTTCCATATTTAACATATAGGGGGAGAGTGTGTATACTGGAGCACAATACACAATGTACTTCTTACTAAGGGTCATAGTCCAAAACTTCTTCAAAAAAACCACTATTTTATTAGATTTTAGTCTCATAGCATACAAGTCCCTTATACTAGTAGCTAGGACACCTAGGTTCAAACCTCAACTCCACTAATTACTGCTATCTATCTTTGAACCAATTGCATAACTTCTGTATGCCTTAGTCTCCTCACCTGTAAAATGGGTGCTAGTTATACTTATCTCATGGGAATGGTGTGAGAATTCTGTGATTTCATATATCTCAGCCACTTAGCATGTCCTCAATAGCTGTTGGCTGTTTTTTTATCAAGACTTGAGTAGAACATAAATTTTTTTACTAAATAAACAAACAATGCCACCTGTACTAAAGTACATAAGAGAGTATGAAGTCATCACATTAGTCAGGACTGAATAATAAGCTAGTTTTTCCACCTGCAAAGTGATGCTTCTTGATAAGCATCTTATTTCCCTAAATATGCATTTTCGAGAGCCATGTAACTGTTCTTAGTTTTGTTATTTACAAACACTATCTCTCAAAATATAAAGGAATGAAAATAAATTCAGCAATTGGTCTTTCTTTGACAGTATATTAGATCCTTAATTGCCCATTATATCTTTATAATTTGTGAAAGACTTTTAATTTCACAGTGGTATACATTAAGTAAAAGAAGCACTGTCTATATATTTCGTACATAATCTTTTCTTGATTTTTAAAACAATCGGAAATGGTAGGGATAATATCATTGGCTAGTAAGTTCCAAGTTTATAGGTTTTACCTTTTTTGATAAAACATCTTGCAAGCTGTACCTTATGTCTGAAGAGGATTCTTTCTGGAAATTATAGAAACATTCTTTGCTTCCTTCACAACAACAACAAAAATACTGCGTAAGCTTCAAGTACCTTTTCTAAATGTTAACTCTGTTTAATAAAAGCCTTATTTTTCCCAAAGCCATTTAGATCATTCAACTTATATATACAAATGTTTTATATATATTCCAAAATAAACTGGGGAAATATGAAAATATTTAACAACCCAAGAGAAAGGACCCAAACATCTCCGTGCACAAAAGCTATAAACAACTGTGTAGCCATTTGGAGGGAGCAGCCGGACGTCAGGCTCATCCCAGCAATGATATCCCACTTCCAGAACATGACAGAAATTGAGCTGAAACAGACAATATACCTTTAATTTAATAATGACACTGCTGTATTTAGCTATTCTATTTAGCACAATCGTTTCCTTTAAATCCCACAGCAAACCATAATTCCTCAAATATCCTCAACTATTCTGTGGAGATAAGTAATGATAATCACATCTGGTGATTCTCATGGCAGAGGAATGAATTCATTTTTTAATACACACAGATATTTTATGCATATGTATGTGTTTGTGTGTGTGTAACTGTAGTCTTGCTAAGTCACATGAAATATGAGTTAAGGCATCATCAATATCAATAGCTTCACCTAGGTTGTGCAAACAGTACTCCAAATTTTTGCAGGGAGACAAGAGCCAAAGCTAAACAGAATCAGAAAATCAGGGAAAGCTTCTGGAAAGTGACCCTGAGTTAGAAAAAATAAAATTTTTTCACAATCTGGAAAAGTCTGAGCTGCCAAATGCTATTAGGGAGGGAGGGATAGATCAATCAATTGATTGATCAATTAATCAATAGAAGGAACAAACTTGCATGCCAGACATTGTGCTAAATTCTTTGCATGGATTAAAACCTTACATACTTGGTATGATTACTCTCCTTTTACAAATGAAGAAACTCAAGAACAGAGAAGCCCTGAACCCCTATCTGTCTAATTCTACCCCTTAGGATTGTATTAGTAGCTACTAGTGAAAAATTCAAAGCTTTGGAAAGAGAACTAATCTATTATAAAATTTGATTATCTATGTATCTCAGCCTCATCCATGATCTCCTTTCAGGAGGCCCAAAATCTCTAGATTTCGATTAAGATTTTAATAAATCCCATATATTTGAGATTATTCTACTTTCAACTGTACTCTCACTAAATATGTAAGTAGGCGTAATTAATGCACAGAAGGTTTGAAGTCTATAAAAATCCTTTATCTGCTTGCTCGTTATTTCCATTTCTTTGCAACTCAAAAGGGCTTTATGGGTCCATCAACTTTCCTGCTGAGACTGTGAAGTTAGGCCCAGGCCTATTTGTATTTATCTATTTCTGCCCCAAATCATGTCCACTCTCACCAGCACAGTCTGAAAACTCACATCACACGGTAAAAGTATTTAAGTCCAGAATACGTTTAGATTGGAGAATATGACTTCATTTGTACCCCTTTAGAAGACCTTCCTTACATTTATACAGCACTTCACATGTACTTAAGAAAAATCTAGGCAGGGCAGGTTTCGATTCTTCATATTTCAAAAGATGTATAAATTAAGAAGTTTAATGCCTTGTCAAACTTCATTTAGCTAGTGAAGAAAACTAGAACTGTTTTCTGTATTCAAGGCTAAGATTTTTTCACTGACTACCTTAAGGATTCACTTTTTAAAATATTTTGAAGATAACATTTTAAATAATTGAATAAATTTAATAATTTATATTAATTATATAATTCAATAATATAATCAAACTAAATAAACTGAAATAATTAAAGTCATGTTTTATCATCAGCACCTCGGTCTATATAGTCAATCATGCCACATTTACAGTGGCTTCAAAAATTCACCCAGCAAGACAAGTGAATTATTGATCATAGTATTATCTACAGTAAATGTCAAAAAAAAATAACTGGGCAGAAAGCATACTATCAATAAATGAGATTCAAGAACTAATTTCTGTATAACATTCAGGAATCTTAGCGTATCAATGTTACAATAATATTCTTTACAACCATTTTAAAATTTACTAACATTTTGAATGTGCTATCATTTATAATTTATCAACACTTCCAATATAAATATTTGGTCTCTCCTTTTCGAAAACGCAAAACATTTAGAGTATAGAGCAGGTATGTTGTCAGCAATTGTTTCATGGACATTTCAGTAGGATATGGGTTAAAAAGTTAAATCTATATAGCAAATAATTGCCTGTATAAGTAACTAACAGATTTGACAGTTTCATTTTATTGTTAGGAGAAAATGCTTTCAATAACTATGTCTGGTCTTACCTTCTGGGGAAGAACCTTCTCTGTGGTTCCATAAATATTTCATGAACCAACATAAAGTAATATGCTAATGACAGGCTATTTACCCAGTGAGCAGGTGTGCCCTCTGATGTTTTTTCATCTCTAGAATAGCTCTGATGTGGGGTCAGTTAAACCAGTTTGAATTGTTCTTTTTTTTTTTGCTTCCCTCCCCTCACAGTTTCACCTGAACCTAAAATGGTGAGCGAGAGTCATCATGAGGCCCTAGCTGCCCCGCCAATCACCACTGCAGCGACTGTTCTACCAAATAATGCCACAGAGTCAGCCAGTCCTGGGGAAGGAAAGGAGGATGGCTTTTCTAAGCTGAAGGAGAAGTTTATGAATGAGTTGCATAAAATTCCATGTGAGTATTGTATATTGTTGCTTGCGTAAAAATAAATGGTTGAAAATCAGCGTACCCATCGGGAGAAAAAGAATTCCTCTTAACCTAAGTGTACATTTGATTTTTTATTATTGGAATGGTAGTATTCCAAAAGTAAAATGGAATATTCTTGGAAATGGAATATTCTTCTTAAGGATTTAAATATACTTAATACATGAAAATCCAATTTATAAAAAAAACTATCTTGTGTTTAATGTAGGTGGGCTCTTTTTTTTAATCTTCTTCAATGTCTCTTTCTCCAGAGAATGTTAACGTTTATGTGTTGTGTAGTTTAGATTTGTATTTATGAAATCATTCCACTGTAAAGATTATTCCTAAGCAATGGCTAAAATGTACTTTCCCATTATTACAAGTTTGGTTTTCTTTCACTCATCTGTTAATATTTCAAAAGCTTTTGCACACTTTTTAACATTTTCTTTGTTGTCATTGGGAAAGAAACAATAACCTGGACCTAAGTTTATTTGTGTGGGTATAGCACTAAGTCCAACCAGTGCCACTGAATTTAAATCATAAACTACAGGTTGGTCTTTTTTCTTCAGAGATGAACATTTACTATGCACCAGACACTTCTCTAGGTTCTGGGAAAGTAAGTTTTGGCCCTCACAAAGCTTATATTCTAGTGGGGGAAAAGAAATAATCAGTAAGGAGGCAAATGTATATGATACATCACAGAATGGTAAATAATATAAGGAAACAGGAGGAGAGTAAGTGGGAAAGGGAAGGTGGTAGAGGGTAAAAGGTCATTATTTTTTAGTATTATCTGAGTTAATTTCCTTTGTAAGGAAACCTGGAGGAAGTAGGGGAGAAAGTTCTAAAACCTGTGATATACAAAGGCCCTTAGGCAAGAATCTGCCTGGAATGGCAAGGAGCTCAGTGTGCCTTCGGTAGAATAACACAAGGTAGAGGATGGCAGAAGACAAACCTGAGGCCCTGTTATTTGGAGCCTAGTGAATTGTTCTAAGGAACCTGGGTTTTACTCTGAGTGAAATAAAATGCCTTCTCAACATTCTGAGCAGAGGTATCCTATGATCTGCCGTAGGTTTTTCTTAAAAATCACTCTTGAAAATGTGCTTGTGTTGAAAATGTACTTAGAGGGGCAAGGACAGAAGATAAAGCAGGCTGTTGCAATCATCTAGATGAGAGATTTACCAAAGTTATAAGAGTTATTCTATAAGGACATTGAGAAACTAAATGAAAAGTACAGGGAATCAATTTCTTATCCTCCCAGGAATTAACAACTTGTTCATCTGTTTGTCCACCTTTAACAAATCCAAGTGCATCTGAGAGACACTCTTAGCTCAGTTGTCAGCAATTTCCATTCCCAGCATGAATCTCCATAACCCAGGGAAGATGGAGATGGTCCAACAGAGCGATCCCTAGGATGGGAAACACAGGCTCTCAGGTTCTCTTCCTTGCTCTGCTGCTGAGCTGATGGACTGATTTGGGTATCTTTTGATATGACTTTGAAGTCATAACTACAGGGCAAAAACCAAATGCATCTGTCATGGGGGCAAACTCTCACTTGAATATTTTATCGAAATGCTTGCTCTAAAAGAAATGTGTTAGAGGGAAGCAGAGAAAGAAAAGAACACCACCAAATCAAACGCATATTCTGCCTTGTCTTCAACACCCTTTCCTTCTCTGGAAGAGTAAACAATATGAGAAGCAATGGCAATGTTGATAACAGTGAGATTTAATGTTCCCCGTGTATCTACACACCCATTCTCTCATCTCCTTTAGGCCTTCACCCAATAGCATCTTCTTAATTAGGACTTCCCCAAGCATGTTACTTAAAATTCTAATACATTTACCCCACCCAATCTTTGCCAGCATTTCCTGCCCTCTCCCTTGCTTTATTTCTCGCTGTATTACTTAGCACCATCTGAAATGCTATGTATTTTATTATCTGTTTTTCAATTGCTCTGGCTCTCTCCAAAATAATGTAACCTCTATGAGGGCAAGAATTTGGGTCTGTTCTATGCATAGTTTCATCCCTGGTGATCCTTAGTATATACGGGGCACACAATATCTATTTGTTGAGTGAATTAATGAATGAATCAATGTTGATTTAACTTACATGCTGAGCCCCCCACTCTTAGATTTTGAGGGCTTAAGATGCTGAAAATTTAAAGCATATGAAAAAATTTTAAGGTAAACAACAACGCCCTACTGTATGGCATAGGGAACTATATTCAATACCCTGTGATAAACCATAATGGAAAGGAATATGGAAAAGAATGTATAAATATGTATAACTGAATCACTTTGCTGTAGAGTAGAAATTAACACAACATTGTAAATCAACTACAATAAATTTTTAAAATTTAATTTCTAACACCAAAGAAAGCATCATTTCAATGCTTGACTGCGTCATTCACATTGAAAAAACAAGTTGTTTCCATATTTATAGTCATAACTCCATCTTTTAGCCTTCTCCACTTAGTGCCAGCTATTACTTTATACTTTCTTCCCTGTGCATCAGCAGGAAAAGAATCAGCTGGGAAAAAATATCTATGCAACACTCCCTTCATTTTTTTTCTTTCCCTTGGCTAATCTTATTTCATTCCTTCTTCCCAAGCCACTATCCCATTCCTGTGTTTCTTTCTTGGGCACTGGGAATTAGCCCAGGAAATCAGCCTTCCTCCATGGAGATTTGCTTTTGACCAGCAACCTAAAATAATAGAATGTCAGAGGATCTAGGTAACACCTCTAGAAATATTATGTTGCTGGCTCTCTCCTTGATTTAATGGGAAGAAACAACTGAAATACCTAAAATTTTTAAACGGTTTGGTAAATAAGTTTAGAAAAACTAAATCATAAATACAGCCATGCAGGTTTATGATAAATATTGTAACTGCGAATTTTACACTTTCATTTTAATCCATCACAATTTTTACTGCCCGTGTAATTGAAATTTCTAATGGGATTTATACACAGGGAGCAACACTCAACAGAAATGAAACAGATCCCTAAATCAAATTCCTTTAGGAGCATATGTTATATAAAGGTTATCACTTCTGACTTGGCATAATACGGTGATGCTAATGACAGGTAACAAATTAGAATATTAATTGATTTCCGTCTCTGAACTAAATCTTGGCTCTCTGGCAGATGTGTTTTTTGCAAAATTGATAGCAAACAGCTTTAGTCTGTCACTTGAAATTCCCACTTGTGAAAAGAGAGGTATCACAATGGCAAGGAGTGTGCATGTCATTAGTTGGGTAATCTGCAGAGTCCAGCACGGAGCATATTCAAACCAAATTGCCTGATGATATCATCCACAACACTATGGGGTGTCAAATAAAAAAAGGAAAAGTAAATGGTAAATGCTGAGCATTTTAATCTTTCAATTCATTCTGCACACTGTTATCTAAATGAAGCAGACAAGGTTTTTCAGAATGTTTCTTTATTTTGCAACTTTGATTTTAATATGACTAGGGCCATGGTTGGTTTGTAAAGCATGAACTCGTGTCATCCAAATAGCTGTGATTAAGGTTTTGATATTCATGAGCTTCCTGAAGTCAAGTGCAACTTTCCTGAAGCACAGCAGAAAACCAAATAGCCAGAACTTGACTCTGAGTCTAGAATAAGAGCAAGTGGGCTAAGGGTAGTTATGTAATTTGTGCAGAAATACTATTGGATAGACAGTTTAACACAGGGATTAAAAACACAAGCTTTGGTTACAGACTACATGGGTTCAAATCTTAGCTCTGCCACATCCTAGCTCTGTGACCTCGGGAATTATTTCATCTTTCTGTGCTTCAGTTTCTGCTGGTATAAAATGGGGATTAAAAATAATATCTCCATCATCCGGTAGTTGGGTAAAGGCATCAATGCATAGGAAGGGCTTAGAGTGTCTGGCACAGAGTAAACATCCTATAAGTGTTAGCTATTATTAGAGTCTAGTTGTCATTTTTAGCAAGTCTATTTCTCTTTCAGAAAAGCCCTCTATTCAGGTCAGACACCCAAATTGAGAAAATTCCAGAAAATTTGCAGCCAAATATTCAAGTATTGCCTTCTTTAAACACATTCCAAGGATGCCTGTTCTAGGAAAGACAGATTCCTTCTTGGTGTTTCCTCTTCCCATCATCTCTAATTTTCTTTTTTTCCTTTGTAATTTCATTTTCTTACTCCCTCATTCCTTTTAGCCTACAGGTATGCTCAAAAAAGTCCACATATTTGCAAGTGCCTAGTGAAATTCTATGCATCGTAGGTGATTCAGAAATGTCAGTTTCCTTCTTTCATGCTCTAAGATTTTCTTCTTCCCTTACCTCCTCCATCACCCACCATTCTCACTTCCTCCTTCATATCTACATCAAACTGATTGGAAACCATAACCTAGATCCTGACATCTATTTCTTCAACTTCCATTAACAACTCAGCTTCTTCTGCTCTGATCTGCATCGTCAAGTACTATTAAAAGGGTCACCAGGTACTTCCTTTTGCACAATTATGAGGGTGATTGTCAACCTTCATTTAGTCAGATATTTCTGTGTTGTCATTATGACCAGCGGTCATCATCTGAAAAATCTTGATTTCCAGGAGTCTACTCTCATTTCCTCCTCTTCCTTCCCTCCCTCCTTATTCTCATTCATTGACTGGTCCTCCCTTTTCATTACCTTTCCTTCCCTGAAGTGGTAGATGTCATGGTTTCCAGGGTTCCATTTTTAATCCTGTTGCAGTCTTATTCTCCATGCTTTCCCTGGGCCATCTCATTCCCCTGGCTATTCAGGTAAGAAATTTCACTATTATCCTTGTCTCCCTGAGCTATTGCACCTCCAATTCCACACCTGCATTCATTTAAGTCCTGTGAAATCCCCTCCTAAAAAACCTCTCAAAACCAGCCAGCACTTTGCTTTTCTCTCTTCCTGGATTCCCTTTACCCAATTAACCCTGACAGGTTCTTTTTTCTTTTTTCTTTTTTTTTAATCACTCAACCAGTTCAGATGTTACCATTTAGATGAGAAGTTCCCTCATTTCCCAAAGCAGAATTGTTTGAGTCATCCTCCAGCCTTCAAAGCTCTTCATTAAAATCTTTGTCTTGGTTACCTTGTTTTGTTTGGTTATATCTGTCTTTCTCACTGAAATGTAAACTCCTCAGAGGCAGGGACAATTTCTTACACGCATTCGTATCCCCCATACTTTGAAAGTATCTGCTACCATGCTAGAAACTAAACTATAGGTATTGCCATCTTACAAATATTAACATTACACCAAATACTGTGGTTCTTGTGCCATGCTTGCAGAAACTATGATCTAGAAAGCAACAGTTTTCAAACATTTTAGCCAAGGATCCCTTTGTTCAAATAAAATATTATACAGAAACCTCTGTACAGCAAGTCAGAGCTGCCTTGGTGAGTAAAGGCATCTTCCTCACTCACGCTCCCAAGGTTTATTAGCAGCTACAAAGACACCTGGCTGTATGGAACACAGTTTGAAGGCAGTGGCCTCAACAAGTGGTAGATATATCAGTGTTACCCCTCACAGCAATAACCAGTGAAACTCAACATCCAGTAGTGATATGATTGGTTAAATATGGCATAAGCAAATATTCATCCATGAGGAAAAATGCAGTCCAGTAACTTTGTTTTCCCTCATGGGGCTGCAGAATGAATATAATGCTACTGCCATATGTTAGTGTCAAGAACACAATGTTAATTCAAGAAGATAATTTCAAGAAACGTAGGAAGAGAACCCTTAGGAACATACAGTAATACACAGCATGTGAAGAACAATAATTATTGTAACGACTGCCAACATTCATTGAGCACTTAGCATGGAAGCAAGGGCTGTGCATTCTGTGAAATCAACCTCCATTCTGCCCTGTAAAATCTCTACTAGGTGTGAATAATTATTATTCCCATTTTACAGATAAGAAAGCTGAAGCCTAGTAAGGCACACATGGTGCAGATTGTAGGTGCAGGGCTGTGTCAGGAAAATTTTTGCAGTTTTTTGCCTTCACAATATGTCACAAAGACTGCAAATCACCTCCACTGTTGCTTATCTCCACTGACTTGAAACTCTTAGGGCTCTATGTGCCTGTTCAGAGATACTGGTTGGTATTTGATGTTCATCTCTTGTTATTTGTTTTACTAACTGAATACTTGGAATACAAGTTTAGTACTAAATCAGAGTTTCTCCTTGGCTTGAAAGGCAAGTGTTTATTCACTTTATGTTTCTGCATTTCTTTTATTGGACTCACTCTAACACTGTCATGTGAATAAATAATCCATTGCTACCTAAGTACTAAGAGTTAGATTCTGTTGCATTGTATAGATGAACTCCTCAAATATCATCCACTGACTCAGCTTCAGCTCTCATCTGTTGACTCAGTACTTCTCACACTTCAGAAAAGCACTGGCTGAAATGTTAAGTGAAATTATTCATTGTTAACCTCTACTAAATTGAAATATCTATGAGAAAAAAGTTACAATGCTGATGAGTGCTATTTTCAGAGCAAGTGCTTTGCAATATTGAGTGACTTCATCAGTGCAATGCTGAAGGAATCTATTTGGAACAAGGACACTTAGCGATAAGGGTTGCTGTTCACAGCACGATGTAGTGATTCATGCTTACACTCAATAAACGGTTTAGTTTAGTTTAGTTTAGTTATATCATTTTTCAAGTTTAACTCTGATTCAAAATGTAGGAAATGCATATGTGTATATGTAAGTACAATGTGAATTCAATGTGTGTGTATTAAGAGTTACCATGAAAAAGTTAATCCTAGGGCAGAAAGTCAGTTTGGTTCTTAAAATTTTGAGTTGGCACTGCCCCCTACAGGATATTATGAATATTCATTGGGCCGTTTTTATTGTGCTGAAAAATGGGCATGAGGGGCAGCTACTGGCATTTAGAGGCCCTGGGCCCGGGAACCTACACATCTTCCAACACGTGAGACAGTTTCGCATAATGAAAAACTGTTCCACATTCTGCACAAATTTCACAATCTCCCTGGGATGTGCATATAGAAGGAACCCCTGTTTATAATTATCTGAACCTAGAATGACTTGACATACAATGTGAAAGTGTTTTTTGCGTGGCTCTGATATAAACTGAATATTCTAGCTTTTATTCTAATGTTTTCCTAACCTCTGAACTTTCACTTGCTCCTGACTTTTTGCAAATCTTCTGTCTTATTTCTCTAATTCCAAACATCCCTTTGAGCAGTTGCGAGCATTTGATTACTTCATCGTGTCTTCTAGTAAAGTTCTGTCTGAAGATTTTTACAGTGAACTGTGAATTATTTCATTACAAATTACTTTATTATTTCTCCTCTATTATAGTTAGCACATTTTATTGATTTGTAAAATTTATGTGGGTATGTTGTATTATCTATTATTTACTCTGACTAAAAGGATTGTTATAAAATACTCGTTATACTACTGATTTTAAAGAGCAAGTGTGTAATCTGACTCTATCAACATCCTGTATTCAATGTATAAACCTAACAAAATTATATGCTACTGATGCTGTATTTCAGGAAGGTTGTTTAAATGTGTCCTTGAATTTTGTTTCCCTCTTGGAAGCCTATTATGCAGAAAATTCCCCCAAGAAATTCATGCCTTTAAAATTAACTAATGTTGTGAGATTTTATAAGCCTCCAAAGCGTAGGTAATACAGAGTAACAGTAAGCACCTTAAGCCACCAAGTGAAGTTAAGATCTCAGCGAAGTTTCTAGACCTTATTTAGCTATATTCCATTAGCATTTCAAAGATATTAAGTAAACACACCTAAGAAAAATAAGGGGAGTGAACAATATTTTGGACATAGATTAAAAATAGCTCAGGAATCGCCTTGCTGAAATACTGTACCAATAGATAAATACATTTAAAAATAATTTTAAACATCTATTTCTCACCACATAGCAGTTGCATGTCAAAATACAGGCTACATTTTCACTCAGGGAAGTGTGACTATAAATGCAAATCTATAAAGAAAATGGCAAAAGGAAAGAAGCTGAGAGACTGCTTTTTCTCCTATTCTAATGACTATGTAGATCTTTTATTGCACTGCTGACCTGTCAGGTTTGTGCCAGTTTCTATTAAATTAGATAAAGAATTTAGAAGCGGAAACCAGAGGGAAATTATGCCATGTGCCATTATCTTTTTAGCACTCGGCTTTATTTTTCTTTGTTTTGATTTCCATTTCTGAGAATACTGGAATAAAGAGATTTGAACTTGTTATCTTCTCAGTCCACATGCCTCCTCAGTCTGCCTTTTAAGTGAACTTAGATAACTTTGAAATAAAGATTAAGAAGATATTGGCCCATTTAAAAGTTTCCTCACCAAGCAACACTCTCATTGAAACCACTGTCCTGGAGGAATCTCAAAATCACTTCAACCCTCTGCCTTTTTCTCTTTCAAGCTTTTTACATACATACAAGTTTTTTTAAAAGGCAACAGTAAGCTACAAATAATAGAAATATATCTGACTAACAATTATGCCATTTATGGAAAGGAGTGTGTACCTGTCCACAAAAACTTAGAAAAGAGCCAGGATCTCATGGTAATAAACTTGATAGAGTTACATGGTTCAATGCCTTGAAAGTAAAATTTTATTGCAATAATTTTTCTTCATAAGGATTTGGATCAGATTCTTTAAAATCAGTAAACTATTGCAGTAGATTAAAAACACTGCTGTTATATAAATATTACCCCCTAAATTCTTCTGTACACTTCAGTAGCCTTAAGTTTTAAGACTTTGACCATAATTCTAAATTAGTCACTCAGAGGCTCTGGTCCAGTATTAGTTATTAACCCGCAGTAGGGGAGCATTGTTTGCTACAATAAAAGGCCAGAGAGTGAGCTCTGGAGTTGTTCTGCCTTGGTTCAAAGTCCCAATTCTGCCATTACTACTACACGACCTTGGGCAAATCATTTAATCTCTCTGTAAAATGAGGATAATAATAGTACTTACCTCTGGGAAGGTGTGAGAAGTAAAGTATTAATATACATAAAGTGCTTTAAACATTGTCTGGAATATAACATGGGCCATGTTCAAAATTCGTAAACTCCTAATGCCTATTTATATAGCTCCTACTGTGTGCTAGGCTGTGTATGCCATGCTTAGGAACTAAACTAAAGCACATCATTTTAACTTGTTTCTGGCTTCAATAGCATTACAGGCTCAGAATTTTTCTACCAGAAGGACCTCTAAATTAAACTGTCTTAGCAAGACATCAACAGTATTGTAAGATATGATACGGTTTTTGCATACATTCCAGTCTCATGGGCAATTATTCACCCTCACACAGTTTGTTTCGTCAATACAGAGACTCTTAGAGTTACTGAATTTATTATCCACATCGTCCCATGCTTCCAGGTCTTTACACAAACTCTCTCCTCTGCCTGAAATTGCTTGCTGGCCACTGCTTCTCTAGCTGGACTACTTTTAGTTATGCCTAAGAACTCAACTCTTTTATAAAGGTCTTCCTTTCCTCATGCTACCAATCCCGTAATCTAATATTCATCAGCAATTCTCCCTCTGTAATAAGTCTGTGCTTTACATATGTTCATAATGTTTACTTTCTATTTTACTTTTGTGTTTTCTCTCTTAATATGAACCAGTCTACATGAGATCAGAACACTGTCTTTTCATCTTTGTGTCTCCAACCTCAGCGCAAAACTTGGCTCATAGTAGGCAGAATTATTATTCTCCTTTAGCCCAAAAGATCCTACATAATTATATTAACAAGAAAAGGACTTCCAATCATAGATACAGAGGACAGATTGGCAGAAGCCAGAGGCAGGCAGTGGGGTGGGGAAAATGGGTGAAGGGGGTCAAAAGGTACAAACTTCCAGTTATAAAATCGATCAGTCATGACGGACGGATGGGGAAGTAAGTTACAGCATGGTGACTACAGTTAATAACACTGTATTGTATATTTGAAAGTTGCTAAGAGAGGAGATCTTAAAAGTTCTCATCGCAAGGAAAAAACATTTCTAACTGTGTGTAGGGATGGATGGTAACTAGACTTATTGGGGTGATCATTTCACAACGTATACAAGTATTGAATCATTATGTTGTACACCTGAAACTAATATAATGTTATATGTCAATTATATATCTATTTTAAAAAGGGCTTCCAAAGGAGTATCACTGGAAAGGGGTAATAATAATAATCAAAGGTGAAATTCAACATTATGCTGGACTAAAGATGGGCCACCCTCCAGATCCCTTTTGCTTTCCCCTCAACCACTCAGCCCTTCACAATCATCTTTTCTCGCCTTTGATTTTTCTCTCCCTTTGCTCAGCCTTTGTCATCTGCTGTTTTGCTTTCTTTCCTCCTTGCCTGTGTTGTATCAGAATGTTAGGAACTGTCTGATTCTCTCTGGCCTGGTGGCAGCCCCGTCTGATTCACCACTGAGATACAAACAGCCACCCAACTGGTCCTCAGAGTACACAGTTCTCCCCGCAAGTATTTTTATTCAAGTGGAGACCTGGGACTTAATACTAGTTTCATGTTTTAGTTTTTAAAATAATGCATGGTCCTGCAATGCCCAGGAAACAAGATGAGCTCATTTCTCTTAACGATTGCTGAGCCACATAGCCCGGTTTCCTGTGCGTTCACCGAGAGAGTTCAAAGGTATCGCTAAGTGTTGTGTTACAGCTGCTTTTCCCACACTGGGTACTTTTGTGAGGTTTTCTCTGCTGACTAGCTGTTTATAGGAAACCTGTATGAGTCTCCCTGTTTCACTTATCAGCCACACAAAGCACAGCCCTTTGGTCTTTTGGGGACTGTTGCTGCCGATAAGGCCACAACGGTGGACATCATTTGAAGTGGTGCTTCAAAATGGTCTTGCCAGCCATCTTCTGCCCACACTAGTTGGAACTGTTGCATGTCACCTCACCTTTCCACAGCTGCTGTCATCCATCCACCTGTCTTTTCCATACCTGTTAATGTGGCTCTGATGTGATTTACCTGGCTGTCTTCCAAGTCCTCATCAGCGGAGACTCTGTTTTGCTATTTTGCATTCCGTAGCCTTCACCTCTAACAGCAACGCTACTGATGTGAAAGCCCAGGAACTCTCGTAAGAGTTCGAGTTTGATGATCTTTCTAAAAGTTGAGCACCACGTGATTTCACCAGTGCTTCAATTACTGAAAAACGGATCATTTCTCAAAGTCAGTTCTGCTGCTTTTATCCTCCATTGGAGCTCGATGCACCTTTGCTTCTATCTGGATTCCCTGATTCGGCCATTCATTCCGCCCGGGACAGTGGACCTGTCTGTACAGACACCCAGTGCCATGTGCCTCAGACACCCAGTGCCATGTACCTTACCCTTACTGTTACTCTCTTCTCCCTAGGTTCCTGACACTTTAATCCTCTTTCTTTTTGAGTGTTCTTTTTCTCTTTGCCTCCTTCAATCACTAACAGATAGATATTTTCCAAGGATCTGCCTTTGGCATTCATCTACTGCTATGATTTCTTCATAATTTCAGAACTTTCAATATTCTCTTTATGTAAATCATACCCTAAACTCAATCCCCAGTCTTGTTTGATGTCTTTACTGAGCTCTCCCCTTCTGTTAAATTAACCTTATTAAGGAATGATTTACATACAATAAGATGCACCCACTGCAAATGTACAGCTCTGTGCATTTTGACAAGTATATGAAATGTAATCACCCCTCAAAAAAATGCCTCTAGTCCCTTTCCAGAAATTCCTGCCCTGGTTCTAGGTGACAATTGATCTGCTTTCTGTCACTATAAATTATTTTTGAGTGTTCAAGCATTTCATAAAAATGGAACTATGCACTGTGTAGTCTTTTGCATCAGGCTTCTTTCACTGAGCCTAATGTTTTTGAGATTCATCCATGTTCTTTTATATACCAGTAATTCGAAATTTCTTTTTATTGCTCAGTATTCCATTGTATAGATATCCACAATTTGCTTATCTATTAATGAAAGTTTAGGTTGTTTTCAGTTTGGAACTCATAAGATAAAGCTGCTGTAAATATTCTTGTGCAAGTCTTTGAGTTGAAATATGTTTATGTTTTCTCTTGGGGAGTACCTAGATGTGGAACTGCTGAGTAGTAGTATAGAATTTATTTTTCTTTATGTAAAAAAAAAATTGCCAAACTTTTCCTAAAATGACTGTGGTATTTACATCCCATCAGTGATGTATGAGAGTTCTAGTTGCCCTGTGCCCTTGCCAACACTTGGCATTGTTGGTCTTTTTAATTTTAGCCATTGTATTACAGGTATCGAGTATATCATTGTAATTTTAATGTGCATTTCCAATGGTAACTCAAAATAGATTGTAGATCTAAACATAAAAATTAAAATTGTAAAACTTCTAGAAAACATAGCAGATAATTCAATGGTCTTGATACAGGCAAAGTTCTTCTTTTTTCCCAGCTTTAGTGAAATATAATCGATAATATAACATTGTATAAATTTAAACTGTACAATGTGTTGATTTTATACAAAATGATTACCACCATAGCATTAGCTAATACTTCAATCTCATCATATAATTACCATTTCTTTTTTGAGCTGAGAACATTCAAGATCTACTCTTAGCAAATTTCAAGTATATAATACAGTATTATTAGCTATAATCACCATGCTGTATATTAGACCCTCAGAACTTGTTTATCTTATAACTGGAAGTTTGTACCCTTTGGCCAATAACTCCCCATTTCCCCTACCCAGCAATAGTCTGCCTAAAAGGACACCAAAACCATTAACAATAAAAGAAAAAGTTGACAAATTAAACTTCTTCAAAAGTAAAGACTGCTTTTTTGAAATGCAGCATTAAGAAAATAAGGCAGGGGGCTTCCCTGGTGGTGCAGTGGTTAAGAATCTGCCTGCCAATGCAGGGGACACAGGTTCGAGCCCTGGTCTGGGAAGATCCCACATGCCGCGGAGCAACTAAGCCTGTGCACCACAACTACTGAGCCTGCGCTCTAGAGCCCACAAGCCACAACTACTGAAACCCGCGCGCCTAGAGCCTGTGCTCCGCAACAAGAGAAGCCACCGCAATGAGAAGCCACCACAATGAGAAGCCCGCGCACCGCAACAAAGAGTAGCCCCCGCTCACCGCAACTAGAGAAAGCCCACGTGCAGCAGGAAAGACCCCGCGCGGCCATAAATTTATTTATTTTTTTTTTTTTTTAAAAAAGAAAGAAAATAAAAAGGCAAATCATAGACTGAGAGAGAGTATCTGCAATACATATATTTGACAAAGATGCTGTTTCTGGAATATTTTTTTTTAAAAAACTCTTACAAACCAATACAAAAATGAGCAAAGATTTGAACAGATATTCAGTCAAAGAAGGTATACATGACCAATAAATTCATGTAAGGATCAACTGCATGATCATTTACATTCAACATTTTTAGTCATTAGGGAAGTGCAAATTAAAACTACAATGAATTTCATTTTTAAAACTCTCTTTAAGATCCATTCATCTGTATATGCCATTTGCATATTTTACTAAATTGAAATTTAGTATATCCCAACTAAACTCACCTCCTTTTTCCCCCCAAGAAATACACACACACCTCTACCCTGAAGCTCAAAACCCTAGCGTCATCTTTGATTCTTCCCACTTTTTGTCCCCATTGTCCAACCAGGTAACAAGTCCTACTGCCTCAGTCTCTGCCTTCTCTCCTCTCTATTCTCACTGCCACTTCTCTATTTGGGCCATCCATCTTATTACAGTTATTAGGACCTCCTAAGAGATTTTCCCATAATCATCTTCCCCTGTTGGCCAATCCATTGTACATAAATCTTCCAGCTGTTTCTTCCTAGAGCTCTGAACACACCAGTCCTTTGCTCAGAAACCTTTAGTACTTTCCCCCTTAGCTGATTTTTGAACTCCTTTATCTGCCATCCAAGACCCTCTGTAGTCTAGCCCCAACCTACTTTCCCAACCTCATTCCAACTTCTTTGAACTGAACTATTCACTGTTCCCAAGAGACATGCCTCCATTTCCTGCCTTTGTACCTCAGTCCATGGTGTTCCTACATTTGAAATACCATTACCCCCATCTCTGCATATCCAAGCCTTCCTAACCTAAATGATAAGGCTCAATTCAAATGCCAGCTCTTCCGTCTTGCTCCTCCTGAATAACCATTTTACTCTTTCAATATACTTATCTTCTACCATGTAGTATTATGCTCATATCTTATCTTCCTTACTAGATTTTAAGTTCTTAGAAGACAGCCTCAGACTTTGACCCATTTTTTCATATTTTAGACTACATGCTATGTGCCTTACAAAGGATAGGCAGTCAATAAATGTGTATGGTGTGGATGAATTGCTTGGTTGTAGAATACAAAATAGAGTAAGTTATCATTCCTATAATCTAGTAGGAGAGATAAGATATGCATAGAGACAGTAACAGTGTAAGACAGTAGAAATGTGTAGAGGAGTCATCAAAGATGAGCCTGGAAATGTAATTTGGAATTAGGTTAGAAAGGGCCATCAATATCAGGCTAAGGAGTTTAGACTTTATTAAATCGTTAAAGAGGAGCCAGGAACCATTCAAGATATTTAAACATGGAAGTAACATAATTATAGTTTTGTTTTAGGAACATCAATCTGACAGCAGTGTGTGGGCAGGAGAGATTACAAGGGGAGAGCCTGGAGAGATGGACCAGGCAGGAAGGAGGCAACTGAAGGAACAGTAGAGATAATGAAAGTATAAATTGATGTGGAAAGGAAGGCACACATGTTCAGACTCTGTGAACATGCAGTTGACAGACACTGCAACTGGATCTGAGGGTGTGTAGGAAAAAATATATATATATAATTCCAGAGTGTCTGGGTGATCATTCCCCAGTGATGCCCTGTAGGGAATGGGGAATGCAAGGGAGAGTTCAGCATTGGAAATTGAGGTTTGGGGAGTTGACCACATATAAATTTAGGTTGTGAAAGTGGATAGTTGTCATAAGTAAGAATGTGTGGGATGGGGGCGGGGGGAGTCAATGATAAATTCTTAAAATATAAAAGTCATGGATGAGTAGTGAAATTGATGGCGGGATAAATGAGCTGTCAGAGAGTAGTGGGTAAAGCAGAAGTGCAGAGTGTCATAGAAGCTAAGTAAAAATTTTCTGAGAAACAGTAGCCAATTTGATTCAAAAGAAATGTATTGAATGTACTGCTTGAAATTTGGGAAAACAAAAATGACTAAAGCATGCAATCTACCCTTACCATGTTTTCAATATAGTGGGGGAGAGGGAGCAGATATCATCGTCATCATCATTACCAGTATTTTTGAGTGATTAGTACAGGACCTCACCTATGTATTAAATTATTATTTGACCAGTTATTCCTCATAACAACCTTGTTGGGTATGTATTTATGATTTTAATTTTATAAAGGAGTAAAGCATCTCAAAGATATTAAGCAAAATGTACTCTGGTACAGGGCATAATGAAATAAGTATTAAAGAAGGGTGCAAGTAAGCAAAGCACAAAGGAAGGAGAAATGGTATAGGAGCAACAGAAGGAGTTAGTAAAGAAAGAGGTGCCTTTTGAATTAGGCCTTGAAAGAGAGGATTTATACAACCAAAGAACTGGACAGAAAGCCATTTCATACTGAACAACATGAGTCGTGAGTGCCATCACAGAGTTTGATGGTTAACAGTTTGGTTTGGTGTGACTGAATTGTAGGACACATTGAAATGATGTTGATGCAAATCATGTGACCCCATTTTTGAGAATATTTAATGCTTGGCTAAACAGGTCATACTTTATCCTGCAAACCATAAACCTTTATGGGATTTTTAAAAACAGAGTGTGGGTCCAACTAATTGTTTTTTTCTTTCTTGATGATCAGAAGAAATAATAACAGATATAAACATCCAGGCATGGCAAATGCTGCAAATAGATCATGGAAGCTTATGCTTGAGAAAAGGCCAGTGGATGTAGAGCTCTTTGTTGACCTTGGAAAGCCTCATTTCATTAGAGAGCTGGCATCAGATGCTGGCTTGCAGGGTGTGAGGTGAGGAGTTAAGAAGTGAGAAAGAGGAGTGAGAAAGTGAAAGCAGTGAGTGTGAACTGTTCTCTCCCATCATGGGACAAACAGAATGATGGCTCGTGCACTTAGCAGGATGAAGGGGAACTGGATAAGTGCTGAGGCAGGGAATAGAATGAGATGAAATGACAGAGACTGTCATTACCATAGGCAAAGTGAACTCTTTCCTGGCTCCTTCTGAATGCCACCACATATCCACACCCCATCACACATCTCTCCTAATTTTTTTGCAACAGAAGTTACTTGTAAACCTGGGACAGAAAAGTTGGTGACAGTCTACTGAGAGCTTCAGTGTTAGAAACTCTTCCCAATACATTCAAATGACTAATTCACTGGGATTATAAAGTGTTGCTGAGACCACATACCTATATGTTTGCACTATTTTTCCTACTACATTGATCAGAGTCTCCCTTCCCCTGTTCTTTCCATAAACCTCATGCTATGGCACTTGCCAATTTTGTTCTTATGTGAGAGCTAATTGTCTTATTCTTCCAGGTTAGTCTAAAATTTGTTTTTGGTGGGGGGAGGCAGAAAAGGACATTCTCATATATATTGCTCCTGTAGATACTAAATAATTACTTATTGAATTAATTTTGGAGTCTGTGTTTCACTATTATAAATACATGCAAAGAATTGGTTTGCAGAGAGATATATTAGTTTCCTACTGCTGCATGAAAGCTTACAACAAACTCGGTAGCTAAAAACAATACACATTTATTATCCCACAGTTTACGTGGGTCAAGAATGCAGGCACAGTTTAACTGAGTCCTCTGCTCAGGGTCTCACAAGATTGCAATCTATGTGTCACCTGGACTCCGGAAGAGAGACTCAGGCCCCTCTTCCAAGCTCCTTCAGATTTTTGGCAAGAATTCATTTCTTGCAGTTGTAGGACTGAGACTCTCAGTTCCCAGAGGCACCCTTTCATAGGCTGTCTGCTTCTTCGAGGCAAGTGGAAGAACATCTCTCTCACCTCAGGAAGGGTCTAGTCTCTCTTGAAGGGCTTTCAACTGATTAAGTCAAACACACTCAGGAAAATCTTGCTTTTGATTAATTCAAAATCAACTGACTTAGGATCTTCATTGCATTGGCAAATCCCTTCACCCTTGCCGTATATAGTAACATCATATCACAGGTCTTGCTCACAGTCAAGAAAAGGGAATTCTACAGGATGTGCACATAAAGAGTGCTAAGAGGAATTCGGGATGTCTTGGGAGCCATCTCAGAATTCTGCCCGCAAAGATATGGAAGGGGAAACAGAGCATTAGAAGAGAGCAAAATAATTTTTCTTTAATGAAAAAGCAATAGATATTTCCTTTTCTCTAGTATCTATTTGTACTATGTACATTTAATTTTTTTTTTTACAAAATTAAGAGGATTTGAACTGGAAAGCATCATTCATTCTCATTTTGTTCATTTCTTCTTTGGTGGTGGGGTGGGGGGAGCAGATTCCATTATCACCACTAATATATATTTTCACAGGGTTAGCAGCAGCAGGGTTAAAGTGCTGAGATGTTTCAGTGCAGATTCTTTGGTATCTGAGCAATGTTAAAGGGAGTGTGAAAGCTAAAGCAGTTTGCTGTTCAGAACTTTCAGTCTCGCAAATTTTTCAAAGGTTATATTTTGGTAATGATAATGAGTTCACATCAACAGGTTTCATAACGTCTATGAAATGAAGGATACGGAGAATTAGTAACCAAGGTCATTCAACTACTAAGTAGCAACAGAGGATTCAAACCTAAGCCTGGCTTTTAACTTGAGCCAAATCCAAATCCATCCAGGTTCTTAACTCTTGCGAGATGCTCTCTCCTCCCAAAACACTCATAATAAGACCTTGTGTTGTATGTAATAAGTAACTTGTATATGAGGGTGCTCATATACATCCTCCCAAAATTCATATGCTGACACCTAATTCCAATGTGATGGTATGTGTAGGTGGTCCTTTAGGATGTAATTAGGCCATGAGGGTGGAGGCTTCGTGAATAAGATTAGTGCCCTTATAAAAGAGATCCCAGAGATCTCCCTTGCTCTTTCTGCCATGTGAGGATACAGTGAAAAGACAGCTGTTTATAAACCAGGAAGTGGGCTCTCACCACACACACAGAATCTGCTGGTGCCCTGATCTTGCTTCCAGAACTGTGACAAATTTCTGTTGTTTATTAGTTACCTAGTCTATGATATTTTTGTTATGGCAACCTGAATGGACTAAGACAGGCTATTTGCCACTTTTCCCCTTGTCTCCAAAATTTGAAGACAATCAGTTTCCCATTTCTTCATTTTTCCATGACATTTTTCTCTTTTCAGCTTGTTAAATGGAATTTTGTAAATTACTCAGGTATGACCACATGCTTGCTCACATTTCAGTAACAAGCACAACATCAGGCAGTGGGCACTTTTTTCACACTGATGCAACTGTTCTGGTAAATTAAGATAAGAAACTTGTTAAATCCTTCTTGTGTCTCTATTTATTAAAAATATTCTAAAACAAAATCAGTGCAGCAAGAATGCATTGGAGGACCTTACTCAGGAGCAAGGATTGCAGATATTGGAGATGCAGTGCAGAAAATTTCATCCCTCTTCCGCATTTCCAAACTCAGCGATCATGAAGCTTTGTGAGCGCCAAGCAGGAGATCTCTGAAGTTAAGCCCATCCCAGAATGGCATGCGTTGTTGCTTCTAATGATTGACTTTACTTGAAGTATTAATTATCAAAAGTCTACTCTCTAAAAGTGCTATGTATCCTTATCTCAGAAAGGGAAAGCAAAGTTAACAGGGCCATCAAAGAGTGGGAGGAAAGGCAATTTTACAGATTTAGTTAGCATGGAAAAGGAAGAGAGGAGGGGAAGAAAATGGGGGCAGGGAGTAAAGTTACACCTAATAAAGCTTAAGAATCTAGTATAGTTTTTATGATGTAAAAGCATGATGCTATATCATGCTCTATCATAAAGTAAAAAGAATTAGTTATCCATTTACCCAGTTTCACAGTGGACTCTAATACCACAGTTTCAAATGTGTTAGAACAATTGATCAATTCATTTCAACTCCATTCTCTGCAATTTGAAGTACTGCAGTGAAGGCTTTCATACTGATAATTACCAGTGTTCTCTGCTCTTTTCCAGGCCTAAAATTAAGGTGCCTTTGTTAATACCTTCATCACTATCATTGGCTTTGCACATTGCTGCCCCCTTATTATTTTTACAATTTGCTAAAGCTTTTTTTTCTGTTTGGTAACCTTGATCCTCAAGAACTTTCCGCCTGATTTCCTTTACACAGTCCTTTAGCAATTTTTTCTCTCTTCATAGAAATTCTCATTTCCTATATACTAATGCAGAAAACACTAATATTTGATCATAAAACTAAAGGGATCTGTACTAACCTTTCCCCCCAAGTTTTCACATATTTCACTCTAATTCTTGTTGGGCTTCTAATTTTACTTTGAAAAGATTTTTTTCTAAACTGAGATTTCTCTCTTTAGTTTCTTTTCTTACATGGCAAAAATGGAAAAAGCACTTTAAAAGTTATTCTAAAACTTAGTCTGTGAAGTAGGTGGCAGTCTTAGCAAGGAAATGTAATTCCTGGAAATTGTTTCCAGTGAGTGATAGCTGTTGTAACTGCGAAATCTAGTGTAAGCAATGAGTTTTTTCACCAAAGGAATGACTCAAATTGTTATACCTCTGTGTAGAAGCCATGCTTTAAAAAAATACCACTTTCTCATTACTTGGAAACTCAAATATAAATAAATAACCTTTAACCTTCCTTTGATTTCTTAAGTAGAACATTATATTTTTGTGCAGAGTTTTATAAGAGGTAATGTTTATGGGAAGAAAAATATAGCTGCAAAAAAAATGGTGGTAAAAAGAAGAAAATAATTCTGAAAATGATAACAAGCTTTTGCAATTTTGTTAATTCTTACCAAGATTAAGACAAACTTTTCTGAAGAATAACTCAGGAGAAAAACCTCGAACTAGTCTCTAGTTTCACTAAAAATGGTATTTTATAGAAACTATGCAAAAACTTAGTAGACTATAGATTCTAGAGGCCAGAAGACATATAACTGGTCAATCCCAAAAGATAAGGATCCTGTTGAGAGTAGTGGGTACAATAGATGTTTTAGAACATGGCAATTGTTTTAAGCATGAAAATTAAAGGTGGAATGAAAATCAAAGATGATTAAAACTTTAGGCCTAGGGAAAGTTGAGAGAATGAGGGAGCAATGATTAAAAACTGGAAATTTTGAGCATGTATTTCATAATGGGAAATGGAAATGAGACCATAAAAATGAATAGAGCCCAGTCATCGATGGCCTTGAATTCCAAGCGTCACTGGGGACCACTGAAGTATTCTGAGCAGAGAAGTAACCTGGCCAGAGCTTGTGCCATTTCCTCTAGGCTTGTGTTTTGGAATGAACTGGGGAAGAGAAAGGCTGAAGAATGGGAATCGATTAAGAGGTGATCCAAGTATTCTAGGCAGGAGGTAATAAGAGCCTGACTTGACTAGTAGAAATAGAAATTCAAAGAAGGAAATACATGTAAAAGGTATTATCCCCTTTTCCAATCTGGTACTTATTTTTGCCCCCATTCTCTGGTTCATGTTGGCGGTCATTCCCTCATCAGTTCTAAATGTGTGAATTCTGCACATCCTTCATGATACCATCATAATGAGGCCATTCCAATTCTTCTATACTTTCTTCTATTATTTCTCTGAATTTATTTTTTTTTACTTTTGTCTCTGAAGCAATTATTATTAATTCTATCTTTTATCATAGTCACCTCTGTTGACCTCTTATCTCACCTACTGTGAGTTCCTAGAAGACTGAGATGATGCTTTAGTTTCAGTCTATCACCCTTATCCAGCCCAGTGGCTAGAAAGTAAGGGTTCAGTATAAGGGTGACAGTATTTGCTGGGGGTGTTACGTGGATAAAGTGCAGAACTAGCAATATACACTTGCTGGAAAGTCAAAGAATAACAGCAAGAGTTTCAAAGGAGGGATTTTTTTTAATTTAAAAATTTTAAATCTGTCCCTAATTCCAAGTGTCATTAGAGATAAGGCAAAGTGAAGATAATTGAATATAGTGATTATTTATCACCTGTGAACTTCCAGAGTATAGTTTTTATAGAGAAGATATTAAGACTTCAGGAAAGGTGTTCCAAAGTCAAGGGCTATCAGGCCTCTTTGCATAGCTATAAACCAAATGCATTCTCATTTCTTCCATTTACCAGTACTTTTGGTTCACTGTTGTTAAAAAGATATCAGAAGTTGCAAACCAGCAACTTATGAGGTGCAACTTATGGAATAGAAATGCTTTTTCACATAGATAGCCTTTACAATGTTGTCTTTAAACATTCTTGGCATAAACAGAACATACTACTGCTGAGATATATAGGGTATAATGAAACATAGCACAAAGTCAAGGACTCTCAACTCTTTGCTACGAGAGAAACAATTTATGAGGCATTATTAAGGACAGTGGGGTTATTACCATCTCATTAGCAAATGGAAAAAATAAGATCATATATTCCCTTCGCACATGGCAGATTGTTTTGCAACCACCTACACGTTGGCAGTTGATCACTCAGTATTGAATGAGTGCCTGGTGTGTGCTCAATGACCTTCAAGAATGCACAGCAATGGCAGTGGGGGAGAGTCACAACACAATAGATGCTTAGCGCACATAGACACAGATACTCAAAAGGCTCACAGTCATACAAGGCAAAAAACACACATTCAAAGAGTTGGAGAACACTTTCCAGGGCAGGGGATCAAAAAAAGCACAGGAAACTATAGTTAAATGCATGAATTTGCACTGAAAGTGCACACAATAGAAAAGTACTAAGAACCATCTTGTAGGATGAAAATATTCCTCTTGAGAAAGTACATTTTGAGTTGGGATTTCAGAAAATGAAGGTCAATAAAGATCTTATTGGTTAAAAAAAAATAGCAAAAAGTAGTCAGACTGGTTGAATCAATTTTTTAAAGTTCACTGAGGCTAAACCAAGCCCATTTGACCCAGTTAGTATCACAGGACACTTTAATCCCATTCAGGATGCCCCTCGTTGTAGCAAGTGAATTAGTCACATGAAAAGGATGGTGCAAGACTAATGACATTTCTGTGAAAATACTCAAAGTAAATTCTCCATTGATGGAGAATAGCATTTTTAATAATGAGAGGAGTGAGATAGATGGAGAGTACAGCAAGATTAGATTTCTTAAAAAGTATGTTATGAAGAAACAAGGACTCAGTAGAGGGAGAACTTGGATTGGGCAGTTGATGGAGAACCTCCATTGCACCTGACATTCTTAAAAGGGGAAAACATACATACTGGGAAAAGAAAAATTATTTGAATAAGAATGTGAAAGCCAGAGACTTCTCTTGTCTTCTTGCTTAGAAATCATCATAGCAATTCGGGTATGAAATATCAAAGGCATGGAGAAGAATGGTGTTTGTAAAAATGAAGGAGTCTGGAGTCTCAAAAATGCCAAAATGGGTGGCAAAAAAAAGATAGAGAAGGCAAAACTAACCCGAGAATAAAACTAGAAGAATGATGAAGTGATGATATGTTTAGCAAAATGCAAAAACTGAACAGCAGCTCAGGTTGGGTACAGACAGGCAAGACAAGCTTGGTTCTGGAACATTTCTGGTTTCAGATATTGCTGAAACAAACACCTTTGGGCCAGAAGTTGAAGTCAGCTGGAGACTCTTGACATATAGGAAATCATAGTTCAGAGTTAGCCTCAAAAACAAGGTAGTTAATGGGATCAAATCTAACATAAAAATGATTGTACAAAAAAAAAAAATCTGTGAATCTAGCGAGAATTCATGAAATCAATTAATTCTGTTTTCAGAGGTAGAAGATCCTTGACAGAAAAGACTGATTTCATTTTATGTATATATTTTATGTATTGTCCATCTCTCAAGCATGTTCCCTGGAGCTATGTGACTTTTCCAGGCTCCCAGGTGTTGAAGGGTGACAACTATGCAACTTACCACCTATTGTCCTCATGTTTTCTCAAAAGTCTTCCATCCAAAGAGTTGGAGGTGTGGATGGTGAGAAGACAAAGCCATCTAGAGGAGACAGATCCTAGGGGACATATGCAACTATAATGAGGGACTTGGTGCTTAATCAGATAGATGGAAAAAGATCAAAGGTCAATTATTTAGGCAAACGCCCAGCAAAACACTGAGCAAAGCTAAGTGGTAAGTATTTCCAGGAAGGAGGAGGTGTTAGCAGGAGCGGAACCAGAGGGATGATCTCACTCTTCTGGATGGACCAACGAGAGAAGATTAGGTCCCCAACCCTGGAAAAACTGGAGTTTAAGACTTTTCATCACAACAGCAGTTTAGAAGAATAAAACCCCATTACAGAAATTGAACTAGAATGTTAAATATTAAGGTTTTGAAGGCCAGACTCTGGAAGTGGATCTCCAAATCAGAATAAGGCTAATAGATAGCTGGAATTCCTTAAAGCCCCCAAACAAGAAACCGGTGAGGGTCTGAACCATCTAATAGTAAAAATAGTTCCCATTAATTTAGTAATTATTAAGTGCTTTACCTGAATCATCTTATTTAATCCTTATACAATCCTATAATATAGGTATTATTATTTCCATTTTAGAAAGACTAACTTGCTCAAAATTATGCAGCTAGTATGTAGCCTGGAGGATACAAAATCCATAAGTGTGTGACAAAAAGAGACCACTGCCTGGGTAAAAGGAGGATTCAGAACAAGAATGAACTTGTTATAACAACACTCCTCCTAGAAGTTCTTCCAGGAAAGAAAAGGCCATTGCTGAGTGTGTCTGCCTTTCAGGATAAGTTACCTCCCAGTATGAGAGCTCTTAGCTCCTGTTCTCACAAACCCTTTATCAATTAATAAAATCCCAGTATGTAAACATAGTCCTACTACTGCCATCAAGGACTCCTCTGGAATACTCAAGGTGAAGCCCCCTTATATATCAATATATCAACTCCCTTGAGTCATTTAAAATATTTTAAATTTGAGAGCAATTCTCATGCACAACTGTGATATATCTCTGGAGATGTCTATATTGCTGCAGTATAGATAGTTTCTAATAAAAAATTTATGAATGAAATGTACAAGTCAGTGACTTAGGGTATACAATTTGGGTCATTCCATCATAATAGCCCAAAGCTAGAAGAGTCTTCACACAATGAAATGGGTGATCAGCATTCTTTTGGTGAAACCCAACGCTAATTTGTGTACATGATGAGTGATTTTATTTGGTTCTTGGAACTAACAAATACCCACCTACCCTGGCTCCCACATAACTGTGTCCTCAAGCTCAAATGATGTCATCAGAACTCAGTTTCTCTCTTTTCAACCTTTAGCATGGATTTCTTCAATTTTTACTTCCCTCCTAGGACGACATTGTCCACATGGCATCTGCCCAGCAGCTCATGGCTAACATTCAGCCAGTGTAGCAACACTCAGTATAAGTGACTTTTTCACTCATTCAACAAATATCAATACATGTTGAGTGCTTACTATGTACCAGCATTGCTCTAAATGTAGAGATACGTCAGTGAAGAAGAGAGAAAAATCTTTGCCCTTGTGTTATCTTTTCTAGATCTACTATTTGTAAGAATAGTTCCAGGTCTAACTACTTTAACATCATGTGCCCATCCATGCCGCAATCATTATGCTCTGGGGGAATGGAATGTTCTCGTTCACCAGACCTACGACTTAAACCCGTGCTTAAAGAAGGGAAGACAGGATCAGTAACCTTCAAATCACCTTAAGACTAAAAAAGAAGAATTGGGGTGCTTTTACCAAACAACAAATGTAAACCTAGGAGGAAAATTTTTCAATTAAAACTCCAAAATCCAAATTCAGGGAGTTTAGATGAAGAAATCTCCCCTGAAAAACAAGTAGAACTTGCTCAGATAAAATTTTTGAGTCAAATTAAGCTTCCAGAATCATCCAGTCTAGACGCCAACTCGTTTAGTCCATGAACACTAAGAGGAAAATAGTCTTCCAATGAAAAGTAAATGGGGTAGAGTCGCACTTCCATGGATAATAGCTATCTGCAGTCATTGTCTGAATATAAGTTTTATTTATATAGAGAATTTCAACATCCACCAAGTGAATAGCTATGGGCTATGGGTCCTTCCTTCTTGCCACAGACGGTGGAAGTTATGTTCAATTTTGTCTCACCCCAGGTGAGGAGAGCTCAAGCTATTAGTGATTGAGACCTCAGGCTTCATAATTTATAAAATTTATTTTGCTCTTCTGTGTCATGGAAGAAAAACTGCCCCCTGTGCTTTGGGAAAATTGATTCAAAATTTGATTGTCTAATATACTGACTCCAGATAACTGGATAGTAACTGATAAGATAAAACTTCATTAGGAAATACTTATTTTTGCCAACAATAGTGTTATGGTAGTTGTACTTGTTTATTTTTTCTTAACATGCTAGGTGATAGGCAGATAATAGGTGTGTGGATTTGAAAAGCAAAGTTATTAGACATTTATGACATAGTTAAGAATGTTGATTTTTGCAGCTGAACTGCCTAAGTTAACAGCATGACACCGCCAACATTAAGCTACTAAATGATCTTGAGCAAGAAACTTCTCTGAAACAGTTTTTCAGAGTATGAGAGTAATAGCACATTATAAGATTGCTGTACATATTAAAGATATTAACATACATCAAAACTCGGCACAACAGCTGATATATAGTTAACATTCAGTAATTTTCGTCATCATTATCCTCATCATACTCAGGATGCTTTTTCCTGAGTATGTAACAGGATTCTCATCTTAAGCTGATATAGGTATCGTCAGTACTGATTGTCCCTCCTTAGGGGCACTGGTATAGTTGCACTTCCTCACCTTATTGTAGGTGAAGCTGTGTCACTAGTTCTGGGAGGTTAGGTTGTGGGTGAAAGTCACGTGTGCCTCTTCTGGGCTAGAACATTTGATTCAGATGTGAGAACATCCAGAACTCTTCCTTCTGGAACCAAAACCAGCAATTTTGGAGATGTACTTGCTTCATCAATCCACATCTTTGAGTGACTACCATAAGCAGAAGCCCCTGCTGATGCACAAAGACCTCTAGCATGAATGAGAAATAAGCCTTTGTTGTTTTAAGTCCCTGAGGTTTGGACTGTTTGTTACTGCTGCATAATCAAACATATCCTGACTGATGCAAGCAACTTACACAATGAAGCATTTAAGTGTCTCATATAAAATAAAGTCTTGGGGTAGGCAGTTCCAGAGCTAGTTTACAGCCAGGAACTCTGAGTTTCCTTTGACCGTCTCTGCATAATTGCAAGATGGCTGTGGCAGCTCCAGACACCATACATATCAATATAACAATCCAATCCAGAAGGAGATGGTGGGGAGAAAGGCAAAATGGGTCTTTTCCCCTCAGTGCTATCTCTTTTATCAGGGAAAACATTTTTCCCAGTAGTCTCCCGCAGATTCCCCTTAAATAGTATTGGCAGTACTGGCTCTTATGTCCAACTCTAGACCAATTAGTGACCAAAAAAAAAAGGAATTACAAAACTGATTTAATTCAATCGTAATTCACCCCATAAATCTGGGGAAGGGGCCTGCTATTCTTGAGTATACTAATCCCTGCATGATACCTAAACAAAATCGGTATTCCTTAGCAAAGAGTGAGAAAGAAGAATGGTTATTTGTCTAAGCAACCAAGAGTATCTTTCCCAAGAGCAATGGCCTTTTACAAGACTTCTTGTAAAACTGAAAGAGGACTTTTTAAAATGACTTTCTAAAATGACCTACTTACAGTCAATGCAGTTGTCCCAGGAGAGGATTTCAAGTCTACTGAGAAGACTGAGGTATAACTGGTAAACCCCTCTGCTTGCATATTTCAGTGGATAATGTGGATTTCTAAATAGGCTTGCTCAGCCACCCTGTTAGACAGATACCTAATAATTTGGTGGACACCGAAGTATGTTAATAGGGAGAATGTGTTACATGAACTAATTATTTAGATTATGATTATCCCAACGTTAAGCAGTTCTTGAATTAAAATATATGCCTAGAATACAAAATGCATAGCAGCTTATTTTGTTCTAAGGTGAGAAATGTAGGAAGAGAAGAGGTTACCAGAGAATGATGAGCTACTCTCTCCAACCCCCTTCTGGCTTTGAAAAAAATCACAATTTACAGTTTAAAAGCATGGATTCCAGGTAAAAGCTAAAAGTTGGTGACCTCCATGTCTTTCCATAACATGATCACGCAGAACGGCAAGAGAAACAGCAAAACAAATTCCACCTTGTGGCACACATTTTCCTTACTAATATTTGCAATTCCAATTTCTAATAGCACAGGTATATTTAATTGCCTCTGAATGTTGGAATGCAAACCCATTTAGTGTTGAAAATAGGAGCCCAAAAAGGAATCACAGACTCTGTTGGCCTGCAGAATCCCATAGCTGCAGGCTGATTTTAATGTATCTGGGGAATTTTTTTTAAATTCTTGGCCATCATGCTTACTTTAGAACAGCATTTAAATTATTAAACCATTACCATCTCAAGCACAAATGTCTTGCCAACACTTGTGACTTCTGAGTTATTTGTGTTACAACTGCAAGAGTTCTACTGAATATTTTGAGCACGTCTAGTGATGGAAATGTATATTTTTCTCATGCTCCAGTTCCAAGATCTTTAAAAGGGGTTGGTCAATAAATCCAAATCATTTTTTTTTTTTTGACCAAGAGATCTCTACCACTGTTAATAGTAGGTATCCTTCCAAAAGATTCCTAACAACAGGAATCCTTCAAAATTGTAATGCCAATTACTCTGCCTGATGCAGAAGAAAAGTGCTATTCATTAATCTATGTTTCTTATTTGTTTATCCTACACTTGAATTTTCATCTCTGAGTAGCAACATTACAAAACTTAAATATTAGGATACTGTACTTTTTCCCTGTATGTATCCATGATTCACCTTTAAATTAACTTTAAGAAATCTCAAACCTAAGCTTGCTAATATAAACTTTAGTATTCTTTCCAGCAGAGACCACTTTACTAACAAAAATAGCTTCTATCAGCTTGCTAGAAGAGTCTCTGTGTGGCCATAGCTGAGATAAACGACCTTGAAGATGTAGAGCAACAGAGACAGTTTTGTTAAATTTCACCTTAACAGGTATTTAGCAGCATGTATCAAAATTCAATTTTATCCAAAACTGAAGAAAATGTATTAAAAGTTAGAATAAGATAATAATTCACTTTCAACTTTGTAGACAAAGGTATATTAATTGAGATGTGGAAAAATAGTCAACTTCTATCCTTCCAAAACTGTCAATCAGCATGTTTGATAGTTGGACACTTGACTTTGATTAGCAGTCACGTATTAAGGTTAAATTATGTTAGTTTCATGGCTGGTACTAACTAAATTATCATCTTGCCAATGGTTATTGCAACGAGGTCACACTTCTGGTGCAGAACAAACAGAAACCAGGAATCTATCATCATCCCACTGGAACATCACTGTTAAATGAACCAAGAAAGAAAGAATAGCATCTCACTATTAACCTCAAATACTCTTGGAAATGGATGTTCACATCCATATCCTCTCTGATAGCCTGGGTTATGGCCTTGGAAGTGAAAATCCCTTGCTGTGTACATAGTGGGTCAAAAGAGTAGGAAGAAAACTAAGTCAAACTAACTCAAAACTAACTCAAATGCCTCACAATGACACCTGAATTTCCTCTGATGCTTAGCATTTTATCTCCCTAAGGGTGAGACTGCTTAAAGGAGAAAAAGATCAACTTCTCAGATGAGAAAGCAAATTAAACAGTTAATAGAAATAGAGATTATTTTGTTTTGCTTTGAAAATAAACAACACATCTCATTCTCAGAAGACGACCAGCTTAAAGTACACCTTTATTTTACATATCCCTACGAATTGCACATTTAAGAACACTACAGAATAATGATTCTGATTTATTTGGTTTCAAAATGATTGTGACAGTGTTGGAAGGCAGGGTTTTATGTTTCCTTTCTTTTGTTTTTCTAACTTAGCATCCTGACTTTCAAACAATCCAAATGAAATGAGGATGCCAGCTAGACAAGGCATGGAGGTGGGAGACTCCAGAACCGCATCACTTTTGTTAACTAGGATAGTCCTTCCCACGATAGACAGAGTGACTGCTGAACTACGTAGAACACACAAAGCATGGATTTCTGGGCATGTGGGATGTCTTTAGGTAATTTGAGAGACAAATCACGTACGGTGCATTGACTGCTCTGCTGTGGCTATTTTGCTGAGGCTATTTTGACTCTTAATACTGAAAGTTCAAATTGCTGTTAAGATTTCACTATAATGTGTGCTGTGGTTCTCTTAGGAATGAAGAGTTAAATCTACAAAGTTCCTAAGAACACTTATGTAAAAGCATAAGGAAATGCACAGGAATAAAAAATAAAAAAAATTTGAAAACACTTAATTTCATGCAGAGTTTACCTCTTAGGAAGAGAGAGGAAATGCAATCAGAGGTGGTCCTATGTGGCCTCAGCAGTCATCATCTTTTAGTTCTTCAGCTTGCTGTGAGGTAAATGGACATCACACTTTATTCCTTTTTGCTTGACTTAAATTGTAATAATGTTTGAAACAATTAAAGTCCATGTAGTATCATGTGAACATTCATAATGAAAAAAGCTGAATACAAAACTGCATGTGCTGTGAAGGCAACTCTAAATATATGTGTATAAATGAGGATAAGAAGGGAAAATGTTAAGAGGTGACTTGATAAAATAATAGAATTATGAGCCATTTGCATGGAAATTGCTGAGAGATATGATTTGAAAGTTTGGTGATCAAGAAAGGGAAAATAGAGCCTGAAGAAAATGGAAGTTTCTTTCACATAAAACAAAGGAAGTGTTCAGTATAAATCAATTTAAATATTCAGTATATAACCAATATGAACCTGGGCTTTTTCTTCCTCCTCTCCCTTGTATTCACCCCATCATTTTACATTCTTTCAATTAAAGAAAAAATCTTCCTTTTCTGAAAACATCTGGAGTTAAAATTCAGAGTTCTACAAGAAAATATAATTCAGAGCTCTAAATTTAAAGCAAGGTGAAAGTACATCCACAGTTTTTAAATATTACAAACACAATAACTGGCATTCAATTGAATTTCCTATTTCTTGCATATTCTGAATTTGATATAGTCTAACACCTGTAGGCTTAAAGCTTAACTGAGGCATGCAAAATAAGACAACGATTAAATAAAAGGAGAATTTCTCACTTCTATCATAACTGTGACATTAGAAAAAAAAACTCAGCTTTACTTTTCCAAAGGGACTTGATTACATGGAGATATATGTGGCGAGGAGCAAACACACCTCAGAAAGATTTAGAAATACTTATTTTTCCTACAGGAATTCCCAGCCAGAAAGCAAAACTTGCTGAGTCCAACTGGCAAAAAGATTCTTCTTTGTTCTAATGTCACTGTTCCTTATTTCCCATGGCCTTGAATAAATTCAAATGCAGTCCTTGTTTTGCTAAAACTCAGAGTAGAACCTCTCATTTACCTACTATTGTTCTGTTGCATTTACTTCATTCTGATCAATTTCAGTCAAGCTGTCTTGGTTGCTTTGAAATTGGCAGGTATTCTAAATGAATATCTTGTCAGGACTGGTGGAAGTAAATAAGCAGTTAGAGAAAAAGGCTATTTCATTGAACTGCAAAGAAAAACAATCTTAAAGACTTTGTTCTTATTCTCCTGCCTTTAATAACGCGCAGTCATAATATTACAGAAACCTTCTGAGAAGAAATTTTTGTTGGTGGCTTTACTTCACATACATGCGCACCAAAATGCCTTCAGAAACTGATGCCCAAGGTGCTCCCTCAGAGGACCACAAATACAATAAAATTCCATTTGAGTGTAATGCTACTTTAACAAGGAATTCAGATTTAATTAGGAGTTTGAGATTAACATATACACACTACTATATATAAAATAGATAATCAACAAGGGCCTGCTGTATAGCATAGGGAAATATACTAAATATTTTTAATAACCTATAAGAGAAAAGACTTTGAAAAAGAATATATGTATGTATAACTGAATCATTTTGCTGTACAGCAGAAATTAACATTGCAAATCAACTATACTTCAAGAAAATAAAATTTTTTTAAATACGCAGGTTTCTCAAACAGGAATCAATGTACTTTAAAACCATAGGCTTAAAACCCAGTGAGACAGTGTAAGTGACGGCCAGCCAAGCTTCATTGCCTCTAAGATTTCATGAGCTGTGCCAGATCTGCTCTTTTTAAAAAAATTCTTTCAGTACATATCAATCCTTAAAATTAAGAGATTTCTACTTCTCTGCCCCCAATGTTTTCAGTCTCTTCTGCTATACTCTGTTTATTTTTGCTAACTCTCCCTTCATAGAAAACAGGTCTTTAATTCTCTTCTAGGTCCCACTGGCTAAGATTTAAATGTCTTCTTTACTTGATGCTGGATTAATGCCAAATTATCTATATTCCTTCCAACTTGTAGCAATTACACTGGGCCAATTTTCTTTTCCTTTAATTTTTGACAGGCAAATAGAACCAGGTCTCTAGAGGAAACCCAGCAGGTTTCATATAGTTTATTGCTTGGGTCTAATCATTTTAAATATGTTACCAAGAAATACTTTCAGGATGAAAAATATTAAACTTTAGAACAGAATTTGATATATATTTCTTTTTATATAAAATGGGAAAGAGAATTAGCATTTATTAAACCTCATCTATGTGCCAAGTGTCAGATGTGTTACCTCATGGAATTCTCTCAATTATTATTGTGGTATTATTATTCCCACTTCTCATGGAGAGAAATAAAGGCTCAAAGAAGAAAAAGACTCACTGCGCTTTAAACTCAGGGTTCTCTGACTGCAAACCTCTACTGCCTTTTAGTATACCATGATGAGTTGAAGTAATATATAGAATTATAATTGATTTTCTATGAATTTACTGTTTCAGTTATTAAATTTCACATTTATTAAAATTCACACAAAAACATTTACCCTAACTAAAAATCAAATTATATTGACATCATGCCAAAATAACTGTTCTATGAGGACAATTAATCCAAATCTATTCCCGTCTAGAAAGGTAAAACTCTTAGGTGTTGCTTTAGAACAATAACCAAATAATAATTATGTTTCAGCCATTTTAGAAACTTATTTTCCATTACTGTATATTAATTATGATTCTGATCAGTTGTGTTAACAAGACTTTTTCTCCTTATACTTTGCTTTTTTTTCCAAGAAGCCTATTTTGTTTTACGCCATAGTTGGACTTTTGCCTAGAAAATTACAAAATCACTTAAAACGAACAGTATTTATCCCATCTTTCTGAAGGAAAATACTTCTGTCTAACTCCAACCTCATGACTCTCCCCTAATATTTTTCCAGCCGTAGGTGTCAGCATCTGCTGTTGTAAAATCTTTGGTTTTGATTGGGGGAGACTGGGGTGAGGACTAGAGCAAAGATCACTTTTTACATTAAACATTACGTAATCACGCCACATGTCCAATTACACAGATGACTGGAACTTTACAAAACAATCTACCTCCTTAAGCTCATCTTAATCATTTTCACATTTGTATTCTTGAGATTGTACCTGAGATTCTCACCCTTAACAATCCTTAAATAAGGCAACTGACACACTTCTCACCAGGTAGGAACCTGGAGGTGACAAATGCTTTCTCTGCCTCCTTCTGAGCACTGCTGAAGCTGAGATAGGTCTCGACTCTTCTTCTCCTGGAAACGTATGCAAGCCTCAGACCACTTACAACCTCCCCTCCCTGTTTCACCATTTAGATGACTGCTCAGAGACAATCAGAAAGAGTGCCAAAGAACGTATCACCCCAAATGGCTTCCCCAAACTCTGTACTGTATTCTTCCCTCTCTTGACTCCCCCGCATTATCATATATGCATAAAGCAGCCCACAGAGGCGGAAGAGTGAATGGAAAAGAGAAAACCAAGGCACAAGGCAGCACCATGTGCCTCAAGAAGGACCAGGAGTGACGTTAGGAACCCTGGGTTCAAGGAGGGAGCTGACCCAGGTTAACATAAACATAGGTACTGCCCCTTTTGCAATGTCCATAGAATGCGTACTTAGTTTTGTTCCATTTTTCTCAAACGCCAAACGCACGGTAGGACTTCAAAGAGCACTGATTAACGAAATGACTTAGTACAATCAGTTGCCACTTTTAAGTCAGCGAGCTATCCTTCTGAGGTTAGTGGAATGCTTTTTCAATAGGAGATAGCACTCTCCATTCTTTTTTTTTTTTCCCTCAAGATCCTTCTTCTGATAACCTGTTTTATGTTGAGTGCTCTGCTATTTTCTCCCTTTCTGTCCATCAATATTTAATTTAAAGTAAACATCTTGGGCTTCCCTGGTGGCGCAGCAGTTGAGAATCTGCCTGCCAATGCAGGGGACACGGGTTCGAGCCCTGGTCTGGGACGATCCCACACGCCACGAGCGGCTAGGCCAGTGAGCCACAATTACTGAGCCTGCGCGCCTGGAACCTGTGCTCCGCAACGGGAGAGGCCGCAACAGTGAGAGGCCCGCGCACCGCGATGAAGAGTGGCCCCCGCTTGCCGCAACTAGAGAGAGCCCTCGCACAGAAGCGAAGACCCAACACAGCCAAAAATAAATAAATAAATAAAATTTTAAAAATAAATAAATAAATAAAGTAAACATCTTTTTCAGGGATAATAGTTTGACCTTTAGTCAAAAAGATTTACCCACATCAGTTCACTGAATTCTCCATTTTTTATTATATCATTTAAAATCATTAAGATGAACTTCAAATATAAAATTTTATATTACTTGAAAGGCATTTGCCTCAGTATGTTAAGAAATGGATCTACTATCCTGTTCCAAAGAATCTTAAGAGGCCACTAGTCTAGTAAGATAATTCTATTTCTTCCAAGCAATATCTGGATTTAGTGATCCTCCAAGCATACATGTTAACATTACAATATTTGTGCAGGGGCCAGGTTCTTGACTTTGATGGTTACATATAAGTAAAATACTGGGGAAAAAAAAACAGCTAAACTTCCATTAAGTTTCATAGCTTTCAATCTTTAAAGAAAATCCTCTATTTCACTATTTTACTAAATCATATTAAAATGTAAATTTCAGCTACTGTTTCAATTCTAGTCAAAACCACCAAAAGAAAACTATAGCTCCTAACTTAATTTTCTTGAAAATAATGAGCAAAGACAGCAGAAAATAAAGGTTTTCTGTAAATGAATATGACATTGGAATGATTTAAATAGCAAAGGACCAAAAATTGTGATCCTAGATAAGTTTAAATCCCAACACCGTTGATTGATTTGAAACAGGAATTATCAGAAATTGGATTAGTAGATAGAGCTTGATGTTCAAAAGACTGAGCTCAAGATTGGGCCATAGTTTTTTCCCAGAATCTTAGGACAGTCATTATTTTTGGTACTTTAGATTTACCATCTATGAATGAGGATATTACCTAAATGAAATAATAAACCCAACTATTTTATAAATTATTCAATGGAAACAAATGGTATAAAATCAAAGTTGGTTCTTAATAAAAATTGATCATTATAACTTAAATGTGTATGTAAATAGTTACTGAACAATAAATGCTGAATTCAAGATAGCTTTTCAGTCACTTATAATGCTTGGCCAATTTTTAAGGAGAAAAAAAAACAGCATCCAGAGCATGTTGTTATTAATGCATAAGTACTATAAAATGGGGCGTGTGTTCAAGCAAAATCTACCATTTAGCCAGTAGAAAGAGTAAATCTTTCCACTAATATCTTTACTGCTATGTTAAAAGGCTTACCTCAGGAAGTGTTAGCTGGGCTGACAAATTATTGAAAATACGAAGCAGTACATGTTTATTTCCATTAATACAAACTTAATATTATTCTAATGCTGCTTGCATTATTTGAATAACATAAACAATTGTTGGCCAGTGCGATTCTGAAGGACAATTATTTATTTTCCCCCAAAGTTTGATCTATTCATTCTATTATTTATCCATGAATAGCTTGATCACTACCAAAATGCTTTGCATTTCAGTTTTGCAACAGCAATCTTTATTTTAGAATGTTACCCTGACATTCGGATATATTGTTAAGGCAGAACACTTTGAGCGTACTGGGAATTGTATAATACATACAAAATTGCTTGTATTTCATCTTTTATCCACGTAACTTTCAGAACTTGTTTTTTCTGCCAAGTTTTAAGCATTTTCAAGTTGTAAAATTTCATAGGAATTGCTGGCAAATAATACTAACTGACATTTAAAACTTTCCTTCATATTATCTACCATTCTAAGCACTTTGCATGTCATAAATTTGTATATCACAAGTCAGAGTTTATATCATTATCTCCTTGCTTCACCCACCTCCCCTGTTACAGAGGGTGAAACTGAGGTTCAGAAAGTTTAAATAACTTGATCAAATTGATTTGGCAATTTAAGTGGCAGAACTTGGAGTCAAGATCCATGATCTTTATTATATCTGATGTTGCCCTGTTACGATTATCAATAATATTTTTTGACAAATGATTTTCATTGATTTGGCATAAAGAATTAACAATTATTTCAGTTAAGAGAAGCCTGACAGTAATATACAAATATGTTCACAAAACTAAACTCTTCTTAGAAGTGATATAATTAGAGAATATTTGCTCATTTGTCAATGTGGACACGAAAGAATGCCACAGTATATAAGAAGAACATGAAAATCGAACCCCAAAGACTTAGGTCTGATCTCAACTCTAAAAGGAGTCACATTACAGGAACCATAGTTCAGATCCTCAGTGTTCGGATCTGTAAAATGGAGATGATGGTGTCCACTTTAGCTAGTCTACAATTTGGCTTTTAGGGTCAAATCAGTTGAGGTAATGTGAAAGGGTGTCATAAAATGAAAGAACCATATAAATGAGAAATTGAATTAGGAAATACTGCAGGGGCTGGATATAAGAAAGGAAAAGGCATATCAGCATTACTAGTACGATTTTAATCGAATCTTTTAAGGAGATATATGACATAAAAATCATTTAGAAAAAATAATTGACAGAAAAAAATAAGCCAGTTTACTGCTTTTTCCATAGTCTATCTGGAATAAAAAATAAGGGATGCTTGCACAGATTTTCTAAATAATCTGGAAAAGTTGATGTATATCTGAAGGTTTATCATGATTTAATCTGTAGTATTTTTTTTTAAGTGTACATTTTAGTTTCAACAAGGTGTCCAAGGAACCAGGCCCTATGTGTAAACAGTATTTGAAGAAGGCTGTCTCTGTCTCTAATTATACTTTCATTTATTCAATAAGCATTTACTTAAGACTTACCCATGTACCCAACCCAACTGATACTTCATAGAAGGCAAAGGAAAGGAAGATATCAGTATCCCTCTTCAGATAGCCTCATGTTGAAGAGACAAATCACAAAGCTACTAGAAAACAAGGATCAATACGTGATAATACAAGTCAGAAGGCATAAATGAATGTGGATGAGAGACAATGCAAAGGGCTCCTGCGTGGTATTACTCAGGTAGACCTTTGGAGGAAGTCTATTGGGAGTCACTCAAAGGAAGAAATAACTGAGTTTGACAAAGAGAAGAGAATAAAAGGAATTCTACATTCTTAGTGGAGATCTGCGAGAATCTACAAAGACCAACCAGATTTGCAGGGCCTTGAGGTCACATGCTCACTGCTGCGGTGCTTAGAAGCACAAGCTCTAAACAGAAGAGAAAGAATATTTAAAAGGAAAAAAAAAAATAAAGAAAAAGTCACCATGTACAAGATTGACCAGCATAGGGAAACCCCGTCAAAAGCAAGAACAGGAAATAAATCAAGCATCATGGGAGCTGTAAACTAAAAATGAAAGTTCACATCCAAGAACCAGGAAACAAAAAAAAAGAAATGATGCTACAGATTGTGAATTGGACACATAAAATTGCCAAGGAGAGAAATAGACTGAGACAAACAGAGAGAACAACAGTTGGAAAGGAAAATTAGTAAGTGTGGTCTGTAGCAGCAGGAATCCGTTGGATCATCAAGGAAAAATGTCCTGTGGATAGCTAGACAAGCGAGCGGCTTTGTTTTCACCGTTGTCTACCTGTCACTTTGTATAGTGATGAAATTAATGAACCTGACTCTTCCCTTTCATGACTGGAAAGACTCGAATGTCCTGCCCTTCTTCACTCGTGCATGGCAACCACACAGTTCTCCTGTCAGTACAGTCAAATCTCTCCAAGTTACAGGGAATTCTAAAAACGCATCGTTTGCTCCTAGAATAATAAACAGGAAATACAGGGGAGAAAAATCCTTCCAAAAAGCAGGTAATGAAACCAAATGGGCTTTCTGTTTGTCTGTTTCTTCTAACTGTTATAAAAGAGCATAGGGAAGCAGGGAATATATCCGCCCATTTACCTGACATTCTTTTATCGTAATTGGATTTCATCCTAATAACATTAAATTGCTTAGTAAAGAAACAAGTAGACTCTCAACTATTGAATTATTCCAAAGTTAACAACGGGTGCCATATTCAATTCTTGGAAAAGTCTCTTTTTTTCTTGGCCATCTTTGCCAAAGACAGACAACAGATTAAAGACCTAGTTGACCAAATTCAAAGCATCACAATAAAACCAAATACTAATGGGATCAGAATCCAAGAGATGCTTAATTTGAAGCCTTAGCAAACAAAAGTCAAGAAGAAAGTTAGCTTCCGCTATGGGAAGAAAACCTGAGACATAATTCTTTCTTAGTTTTGAACTTAGAAATCAAAACTCAAGAGAGACATGCTACAAATGTTACAGGATAAATGGATTTCCCTTTAACCACAAAATTGTGTTGTCCACGGTATGATTGAAAACTGTTACAAATCTCCAAGAGCTTCAGCACTGATTAGCAAGTGAATTGCCTTCATCTCTGCCAATTTACCTGGCATCCCTCTATGTTTACCAACACACTTGTCCCTGGAGGCTGCAGAGAGCAAGATCCTGAGCCAACTCTGGAGCCTTATCTAAATCCTCTGAAAGTTGTGAGGGGGGCTTATCTCTGCCTGAAGACCCAATGTCATTTTCTATGTCAAATTTCAGACATTCCAATATTGTGAAGATATGGATGACTTGGCCTTATCATTGAAAGCAGACGATTATTATAGGCATTTTATAAAATTAATTATTTGGTTAATACCTGTGCAGATAAAATGGCCTTCAGTCAACTACTTTTTGTTACCAAGACTGATCCTTGCATTCAGCCAGAAACATCAATAACCTTAATAAGTTATTCAGCAGGGACTGAATTGGTTCAACAGAGCAGCACATACTGAAATCAGATCAACGGATAGAGATCCTGGTAAAAATTTATCAATGTATAGGTTGTGATTTTGTGCATATCAAAGCAATGTATCTTACTGAAGTCTTTTTATGTGTTAACTTTATTAAATTTTAAAGTTTTTAAAAATAATTCTAAACTAGTGCTCCTCGGACAAGTAAAATAAGATTGCTGTGACTATATAGAATTAGAATCTAACAAAAGGCCCCATTTAATTTGGCATTTAACATTCTATCTGGCATTGTTCACAATTGCTTCATGTCTGTTAATCAAATCTGCCCAACTAGACTGGAAGCTGATTAAGTAAATTATTTCAAACTTCACTATTCGTCCAACGTGTTGAGCATTACTGTGTTAAATAGACATTCAAATGGATGAATGGATCAGCGAGCCTCTCTCCTACATTATTTTTTACACAATCCATCCACCTTAAAAAGCCACCAGTAGCTGACTCAAGTCAATGACTTGGATCATTTTTACAGTATATTTATACAGACACATCTTCCAGTTTGCTTTCTGTCAGGGGCTCATATTGAAAAACTGAACAGATCTACATTAGAGGAAATGTGAAATGTGTTCTTAAGAAGGTAATTCTGAAGGGTATTTAGGGAAGGCCACGTGTGTTTACCTCAAAGAAATGTCTTTCCATTTACTATGATAAAAAATATCTAATGTAGATTTTCACAAGTCTGTGTCTTATTGAGAGCTTTGTTTAGCAAGGTAGTCACTGGGTGATAAGTTAGATTAAAAGGAGTCTAAAACCCAAACGAAAGGAAGGAGAAAGGAAAAAAGGGAAGGAGGGAGACAGACAGACAGGAGGGGAGGGACTCAGGAAGGGAAGGAGGGAAGAAAAGAACTGGAGTCCCCAAAACACTATTTTCACTGTGTACCAAGCAAGGATTCAAAGCTCACCTCAAGACTCACCTCCTCCATGAAGCCATCCTTGAACTCTAGGACCTTTTATCTTGCTCTTCTCTAACCTGCTACCTACTGAGCCCACCTACTCCACTGAATTCTGTGTTTAACTCTGTATTGCCTCCTGTCTCCTGTAGTTTATTCCTGGGAGTTAGTCTTCATAAGCTCCTAGATAAAGGGGCCTATCTTCTCTGGGTTCTGTTTCCCCACCACCCCCAGCATAGTATAAGCACACAGCAGACTGCCAAGAAGAAATAAGTGAAAGATTAAATGACCAAATCAAGAATACATTTTCCCTAACTCACTAATCTTGAATTTTACTCTGATGCTCTCAGAAAGGAGTTTTTACTTCAGAGTCCAATGGTCTTCTAGACCTAGGGAACTGTAATCTCCACAAGGGTACCACACACTCCCAATTGTGTGGAAATTTAAACAAACACACAACACACACGTACACATATTTTCCCATCAAGAGCCCATAGCTTTTGTCATATTCTAAAAAGAGCATACAATTCAAAGGGGGCTTAGAACTACCATTCTAAAGAGTGAAGAAAAATAAGTTTAATACCCAGAAGCCAAGAATGCACGGTCTTTGAAGCCATTTCGGTCTATAATGAGAAATTCTTCATTCTGACCTTTGACTGGTTGGTTTAATCTTAAGCCATATTCTGAATTACTTCATACACTATTTCAAATCTTGCATTTAACAGTCTGTCTCCAGAGGTGGTTAATGAGTGTATTAATCCACATATTTGCAGAACTTTTTTTTCCATTTGCATTCTGTAATTTAGAAAAAGCTTTAAAATGCAAGGCTTATTTTCATTTTTTTTTTTTTTTTGCTGGTTTTTGAAAAATGATTATCCTTGTCTGTTTTTTAATAATTATTTATAAACAGTCTAAAAGCAAAGCTTTGACATACAGATTATTTTTCCTACTGGTTAAGAGCAAAATTATTATTTTTCTATTGTATTCTGCATCTTGCATCAACGTATAATGATCTAGAAAGATGGATTGTATGGGGTAAAACTAGAAGTTGGCGAAAATCTTCAGGAAATGTAAGAATTAAGTTTTTATATAAATTATTCATAAAATGAATTACACACACTTTAGTGCAGTGGTGAGGCACTCATATGACAAACAGAGATACATCAAAGGTAGAAAATGCTTGAAGATATTGCTGAATTTTTGCAGTGGCCATAGCAATGGTATTACCTGTGTATCTTGAGGCTCTTGGCTCAAATAACAAGAATTGATATAAAAGTACAAGCTTTCATTTCTCAGAGAGGAAAATATGGCTCATCTTGTGAAAGAGTTACGAATTTAAGGTTGTTTCTTAATATGATAGATGGGACTGAAATGGAAAGATAATGCAGAGCTGTTCCAGAAAGTGAAATCAAGGCAGAAAGACAAGAAAACAGTAAGTTTTGTCCTCGATTAAACCTTGAACCCAATGAGTAAATCCACCAAAGTTTGCCAGCCTAGGAGACTGCAGTAGCTAACTGGGAATGAGGAAGGAGAGGATCAGAGCCGAGGACATGGGATTGAGTAGCTGACCCACATGGGAGGGTGGTGGGCCTCAGAAACTGTCCACTTCTCTCCTACTTGAGCTCAAGAATGTGGGGACGTGGGTTTCTTTCAAGCCATTCACTGAGCACCATTAAGCAGATAGTACTGAGTCAGGTATTTCAGAGAGGGGAAGAAAAACAGTCTCTTTGGAGGTGAGAGCTCAGAATTAGAAGAGCTTGAGCAGGCCTCCCCTCAGCCACAGGGCACTTTGTGTAAATTAGAAAAAGCTCTTCTCGCCAACTGCTTATTCCGTAGGTCTGAGGCACAGCGCATGTCTGATGAGTAGATTTCAGATCTGGGAGCATAAGGTTGGCACACATGACTGCTATCAGTAATGCTAAAATTTTCCCTTTTATAAATGTACTCTCTGAAATACCTTGTTCTTGGTGAGACTTTTATCTTTGATTTCACCATATATTAAGGAAAAGGATATTTCTTGCTCTATTAAAGAAAAGGATATTTGGAGTGTCTACTTTTTTTTTTATGTATATGTCAGGGCCCCTTAAGTAAATAATTTAGGAAAGTTATTTACTGCCAAACTCCCTGTGGGGCGGTGAGGCAGGAAATGAGGCTTTTCGGTTTGAGAGTTACATTTTTACTGTAGAAAGAATATTTACTAGTTGAGTTCATCAATAAATGTACCCCTGGAGTTCTAAATTTGTCCACAGGGGCGTATTAAGCCATGTAGTTTCCACCTGAAAATGTACTATATTATGGTCTGAGTACTGAGCTTGGCAAATACGAAAATTTACTTTTTTAAAAAAGTAAATTAGACCCAGATTTAACACCTGGGAAGTCAATAGAAAGCTTCATGATTGCAGAAACCATGGTTAGCACTGTATCCCAGACCTGAGAAAAAGGCCTGACACACAGTAGATGCTCCATAAATATGTGTTTGATTAAATAATTACTTTTTTAAACTGCTGACTTCCCATGAAAGAACAGCCTCTCTTGATAAGGGAAAACAGTTGTTTGGGGTTTTTCCAACAGAAGACCAGCTAATGAAAATTTATTTCTAACTGGTTCCAAATTATTTTTATTGTCTTTGCATTAAATATCCGTGCTTTGTGTCATGAAAAATCTACAAAGAGCTGAGTTTTAAATCAACAAGAAGTGAATTTCATGTGTAGGAAGGAGTTTATTAAATACCTTTTATACATTTTTACAGGTTTGTCTCTTTATTTTTACATCATACGTCTTTTTTATGCCAGTCTAACAAACCACCCAATGTATTATACCACATAGTCCCCATTTCCCACTGGGTGGGAGGGGGAAATTTTAGCAAATATATGCAATATTTTTATTTAAAAATCTGTCAACACTCAGTGAGACTTGTGTTGAGCCTTGAAAAATAAGTATTATTTAAATGACTAAAGAGGAAGAAGAAAAGCCATTTCAGAAAAGAAGGAATCTGCTTTAGAAAAACATGGGGGTAGAACTGAGCAAAGTACAATGAGTTGCCCTGTCTGACGGGACTACAGGTGGTATAGGAGAACAGTGAGAAAGAAAGGTGGATAGGTGGGGTGGGCCAAACACAGAGGACTGTGAAAGCTATGCCCAAAATGACTGAAATATATGTATGAGAAAAGTTGTGTTCATAAACAACAAGGTCCTGCTGTGTAGCACAGGGAACTACATTCAGTACCTTGTGATAAACCATAATGGAAAAGAATATGAAAAAGAATGATATATATGTATAACTGAATCACTTTGCTGTACAGCAGAAATTCACACAACATTGTAAATCAACCATACTTCAATAAAATTTTCTAAAAAAAGAAAGTTTTGTTCAATGACAATGGATGGGCAAAATGGAGAGAAGAGATAACTGATGGGAAGGGAGATCAGATGGGAGGTAATGTCAGGCCCAAACCTTCCAAGTCAAGTAGATGTAAAAAAAAAAAAAAAAACGTATAAAATGTATCAAAGAAGAAATGACAAGACTTGCCAATCAGTTGGATCTGGGAATTGGAATTTCCACATGGTTCCAGTGTCTAAGAGGCAGGAAATTATAAAAGCACTGACAGAAGCCACATAGCTGGTTTGAGAACTGGTTTGAGAAGATGATGATAGATTCATAGGGAACATTTCCTAGACAGTTGGGAACACAGTTCTAGAGAACAGAAGAAGGAACAGTAACTGACCTACAGTTTAAGGCATGGGAAAGGATGTGCTCATGAACGAGGGAACGTGAAGATGAGCACAGAGCTGAACGCCTTGAATAACAACTCCATCTAACACTTGGGATTGGGAAAGGAAAGAGAAGAAAACGTCCGAGCCATAGAAGGAGGTGCTGGTAAGGGTAGTAGAAACAAAAGCAGAAGAAATTTTCAAGAAGGAATACATGATCAAGATTTTTTCATACCATTGACAATGTAGTTTGGGTTTAGCCAGAAGAAAATCACTGGTTATCTCTGAGAGAGTCTTGAGTGCACTGTTAGTATCATGAAAATGGTTGCAGAAGGCATAGATAAAAACGGTGAATAAGAAGAAAAGATCACCACATATACAGAAATAGCCCCCATTAATATTCCAATTGCACAGTCATCTATATACAGCATGTGTTATAAATCTCTTGAGGTCTGCTTTATCTCTATTGAGTTTCCTATTGCTGCTAGAATTACTTACTACAAAATCACTGGCTTAAAACGACACAAATTTATTATTTGGAGGTCAGAAGTCCAAAATGTGTTTAACTGAGCTAAAATCAGATTGTCAGCAGGGCTGATTCCTTCTTTCTTCCCAACTTTAGTGATAGGTAATTAACAAATAACATTGTATAAGTTTAAGTTGTACAACATGATGATTTGATATATTTATATATTGTGAAATGATTACAACAATAAGGTCATTTAACCTACCCATCACCTCACATAATTACCATTTTGTGTGTATGTGGTAAGAACATTTAAGATCTCTCTAAGCAAATTTCAAGTATACAATACAGTATTGTTGACTACAGTTACCATGCTGTACATCAGACATCCAGAACTTATTCATCTCATAATTGAAAGTTTGTACCCTTTGACCAACATCTCCCCATTTCCCCTACCCACCCCCAGCCCCAGGTAACCACCATTCTACTCTTTGTTTCTATGAGTTCCAACTTTTTAGGTTCCACATTTAAGTGACATCACAGAGTATTTGTCTATATGACTTATGTCTCTAACTTCTCATTTAGCCTGATGCCCTCAAGGGTCATCCGTATTGTCTCAAATGACAGAAGGAATCTTTTTTATGGATGAATAATATTCTATTTTCTTTATTCATTTATTTTCTTTATCCATTTATCCATTGATGGACACTTAGGTTACTTGTATATCTTGACTTGTGAATAAAGCCACAGTGAACATGGTGGTGCAGATATCTCTTCAAGAGAGTGATTTTTTGTTTCTTTCAATAAATACCCAGAATGGGATTGCTGGACCACATGGTAGTTCTACTTTTAATTTTTTTGAGAAACCTCCATAGTTTTTTTTTTTTATAATGACTATGTGAACTAATTCTTTTGAAGCTGTAGGAGAGAATCCCTTTCCTTGCGTTTTCCAGCTTCTAAAGGTCACCTACCTTCCTTGGCTAATGGTCCCTTCCTCCACCTTCAAAATCAGCAGCACAGAATCCTCAAATCTCTCTGATTCTGAAACTCCTGCCTGCCTCTTTCACTGAGAAGGACCATGGTGAATACACTGGGTTCATCTGGATAACCTAGGATAATCTCGTCATCTCAAGATCCTTAATCACATTTGTAAAGTCCTTTCTGCTACGTAAGGTAACGTAGTCACCGGTTCCAGGGATCAGAATGTGGACATTTTTGAGGAGTCATTATTTTGTGTACCACAAAATCTAAGTTAAAACATCAGAAGCAGAATTGACTTTGACTTAATTCTTATGCATCGGTTTACCTTCAGGTTAAATGATATGTGAGATTAATTCATTAACTAGAAGATGAAAATAACATTTTTAATGGAGAGCTTTTACATTAGTCTATTGTTTTCTGCTGAAAGATCCTTAAGTTAAATGCTAAAATTCATGTTATAAAATTCCATTTAATGATAGTTGGGTAGCAATAACAATAAGCTGATAGTTTTCTCCCAGTAGCAATATTTTGATGAGCCTATTTTTGATTGAAACTATATTTTATATTTAAATAGAATAAAGAAATAAAGAAATCACTCTTGGAAGCATCTTTTGCTGTTATTTATTTTCTCCATTTTTTTTCAAAAGTAAAATGTCCTATTAAATAGGCTTCACAGCCCCACAAGCATTTTTCCCTTGTATACATGTATAATATGCATATTTTTAACCTAATAATGTAAAAATATATTTCAGTTTCTCCCATTATTCAATCTATAGTTTTTCCTTTATAAAATTGAAGGGATAATGAACAAAACTTCTGTGAAGATTACATGAGATGATGTATGTAAAGCTGCAGCACAGCTGCTGGCCCATAATAAGTAGGTCTTCAATAAATTTTTAGCATAATCCAAAATATATTTCACGAGATTTGCTCACCAATAGTGAAACTTATTTCTATAAATGCTACAAAGTAATAATACTGTGGATGGTGTTTCTGACAAAATTCTCAAAATTTAGTTGCTCTACGAAATAGAATAAGATTGTTAACATGAAAATTTAATTTAAATAACTGCATTTAATTTAAAATGGTGGTTTATAATTCACTATTCAGTCCAGCTTTCATATGGGTATACAAAATGATAGCATTAAGGCTTTTTTAAAATTCTATCTAAAGGTACCAGTAGGTTGTGAGGAAATTTTTGCTAATTTCATATATTCAATATAGCATATTCAAAGTTAAAATTAAGCTATTCAGAAGATCAGCTGAAAGTAAATCTAGAAGACAGCAGCACTATAAGAAATAGAAGTAAAAAATAAAATTTTTTTCAGTGGTTATAATTCACCTTCAGGTTGCACTATTTCAAATTTCTTCCTGTAATCCTATGTTCCTATCTCTTTACCTCCTTTAAATAATGTTCCTGTGCTTTCACTGTCTATTTTCTTTTTGTGAAGTTGTCAAATGATCTCTGTCTTGCCCTGTGTAATTTAAGAGACTTTTATGTAGCTCTCTGAGAGACTATCACGCAAGTCCGACTAGGAGAATAATTTACGAGGTTCAAAATGAAGGGTCATTATTCTACTGTCTCACCCGCAGTGAATACACAGGCTCTCTCCTTCACGCATGGCAGGGTTTTAACTAGATCAAAAGAGGTAGAAGCTTTTAAATGAAGTATTGCGAATGCTATCATTGGTTACATAAGCTCCCTTTACATTTTTTTTAAAAATATGATTGCTTAATGAGATTAGAGACCTACAAGAAAGCATGTCTTTGGGTATGGGCTTATCTGTAACTTTCACACAAATCTTTCTTTGGCTGAAAACACAATTTCAGCAGTTATGGTTTTATATGTCCTTAGGGTAACATCTAGTCATCTTTCATAAGCTAGAATAATATGCATAGTAAGTCTTCTTCACTACGAAGCTAAATGCAAAAGGAGCCAAGAGAGCGGATTTTCTCAGTTTTGAAATTAATTTTTAGGTGTTTTTACGTCATCAAAGTACTCCTACTTGTGTTCAGCAATCATTGATACTAATGATGTTTATGTAGCTAGAAGAAAATAGCACTTTTTCTTACCATTTCAGTAACCAATGTCTTTTTTGATTACAACAGGCAAATCTAATTACTGCTTCTTGTGATTAATCTCAATAGTTGAATGACTTTCTAGACAAACTGAAATCCTCCATGTTTCCATGAGACCTGATTTTTTATAAGCACATGTGTAGGGGATGCCAAATGAGAAAATGGAGTTACTTTTAGTAGCTGGACAACGTGTAACAGAAAAAAATGCTTGAGTGTCTTTATTTGTGTATGCTTTATTAAACAGACCCTGTAAATCTGAAGTCTACACTCTTATCTAAAAATTCTCTCTTCCTCCTCTCAATTTCTTAGCATATCCATCAAACTCCTCTCAGTGTATTCACCTCTTTTTATATATTTATTGATGTGCATTTTATGCCCCCATAGGTACTCTGAGCTGTGTCACCCACAGTACTTAGCCCTATGCCTTGAATATTAAAAAAAAAAAGCTAATATTAATTGAATTTTTGCTGTGTGCTAGATGCCATTCTAAGATTTTTAGTCTATTAACTCAACCTTGAAAAGAGATGAAATGGGTACCACTATTATCTTCGTTTTATAGAGAGGGAAACAGCAATTCAACACAAGTAATCTGGCCAGTTACAAAGCCTGTAAGTGGCCAAGCCTGAATCTCAGCCTGGGTTTATAACCACTGCCCTACCTCCAGAGACCCTGCCTGGGTAAATCTCCCCATGATCGACTTTCAGAGCACCAAGTCCTTCTTCCTAATCTTCACTACTTTTAGGACTTTACATTTGTCTTTCTGTTTTTTTGATTAATATCTACCCCTTCCACTGTGCCCAGAACATATTAATAGAACCTACAGTATTTGATAGGTGAGTAATGGCACCTAATATTAAGTTTTTGCCATGTGCCACGTACTGCATCTTATTTTAATCTTCAGAAAGACTATCAGGTACCTACCAATTTACCTCCACTTTAGAGATGAGGATACTGAGACAGAGAGAGGTTAGGCAACTTGCCCAAGGTCACACAGCCAGTAAAATGGTGGAGCCAGGGCTTGAACTCAAAGGCCAAACTCCAGAGGTAAGCTCTGAAGAAATGAAGGAGTGGATCATTGAAAATCTAGCTTGGAGGGGCAGGGAAAGCTGTAGGGAGGAGATGACATTTGACATGCCTGGAAGGGCGAGGGGGAAAAGATAGAAACACTCTAGGCTGGGGAAACAACATGGATAAAGCAATGCAGAACAGTGTGCCTGGAGCTCAGTAAATACGAATGAATGAGTGAATAGCTTTCTTTACAGCCCATGAATTTAAAGGTTTTGCAGATGTAAATGCTTTATTACTAATAGTCTCTGCATTTTTTTTCTTTCAGTGCCACCGTGGGCCTTAATTGCCATAGCCATAGTCGCGGTCCTTTTAGTCCTGACCTGCTGCTTTTGTATCTGTAAGAAATGCCTGTTCAAAAAGAAAAACAAAAAGAAGGGAAAGGAAAAGGGAGGGAAGAATGCCATTAACATGAAAGATGTGAAAGACTTAGGGAAGACCATGAAAGATCAGGTAATGTATTCATTCCATGTTTCTTCTTAGATTATTTTATCAAAAATTTAAGAATAGACAGTTTATTAGTTTATTCCAGATAAATATAGAAATAAACAATATCTGGACACTTGTCATAGTTGTAGAAATGCTTTGCAATCCTTTCAGTCATTACTCAACATCCCAAAGTACAATGGAAACACGTGGTTAGGGTTTTCCAGTCTCCTAAGCACATAAACCAGGAAAGGGCATCCATGACCATCAAGGCCAAATTGGTAGGCCCAGCGTATTGGAATGATACCTGAATATTTGTATTACATCTGTTTAGCCTGTCTTAATTGTGCCTAGAGTTAGAGAAACAGAATAAAGAGTATCTGTTCTTCCTCTTGGGCGGGACATCTTTTTATCATCATCACTGTTCATAATCACTATTAAATACTGAGTCTTATAGCTATTTATCACACTTGATGAAAGCTACCATCCCTATACAAACATCCAGCTCAATTATGAGTGCTCAGGAATAATGAGTTATACAAGAGAAGGGAGAGAAGTATGAGCTGGTTCTAAAGAATGGGGTAGAATTCTAAGGCAAAACTCTTCACTTAGGGACAATTAGAACCAGAATGCAGGTTATAAAATCCATCTGGCTGAGTTATCTTCCCAAGCCCAAGGAAGCAATTTGAGTGTCCTTTACACTGTTATCTATCTTTCCTAAACGAACTAGGTGATTTGGTTCAAAATAAAGTCTACTATTAAATAGGTATAATAATTAAATGTCTCTTCATTTCTCTATTGGAATCATATTCATATTGGATATTTCTAAGGAACAACTTATTTCACATAAAAAGTAAATGTAGGGACTTCCCTGGTGGCGCAGTTGTTAAGAATCTGCCTGCCAATGCAGGAGACACGGGTTCGATCCCCGGTCCGGGAAGATCCCACATACCACAGAGCAACTAAGCCCATGCACCAGAACTACTGAGACTGCATTCTAGAGCCCACGAGCCACAACTACTGAAGCCTGTGTGCCTAGAGCCCGTGTTTCACAACAAGAGAAGCTACCACAATGAGAAGCCTGAGCACTGCAACAAAGAGTAGCCCCGCTATCTACAACTAGAGAAAGCCAAACTAGAGAAACCCAACGCAGCCAATAAATAAATAAATAAGTAAATTTATATTAAAAAAAGTAAATGTGAAGATTTTTCAGAGAAATAACATTTTCAATTATCAATGCTTCCCTTCAAATAATTCAAAATTTCTATTTATTCCCTAATAGCAACATATATAGGCAGTTTTATACATTCTTCTTATACTATTACTGTTAACTGAACTCTTAAATATGTGAATCTCCTTAAGAACAATTTAGTTAAGGAAGGTATTTTCAGTACATTTGTGTAGTTATCCACACACTCAGGACACTAATCCCTCTCCCCAGCCTGAGTTTTAAACACTTTTCTCAAAGACACTGTAATGTCTCTTGACAACATTTTCACATAGGCTCATTTTTCACTTGAACTTTTGCTTGGTTTCAGAGCTGTAGAATGAATGCTATGCTTGCACTCACACTCAGAGAGCTTCATCCTGAGCTCAGAGTATCAAGGGTTATGTCTTTCTCAAAGTTTCTAATCACAGCCACAGAAGCCCAGGTGCCAGTGTTCAACCACAGATGTCTAACAAGGATTTTTCTTTTCAGTTTATTTGTTACATAGAAACTGAAGCTTTAAATCACGTCTTGTTTTATTTCAGCATTTTCTGTAACCAGCAGGACGTGATACAGATTTCTTTAGACAACATATTTGGGAGATTAATAATAGTAGTAATAATCTTCTAGATGGACTGAATAAGTTGTATGTGAATTTCAGCTATGTCTGTGAAACATTGGAAATATAATACTATCATTTTCATAACTACATTAAAGTTCAAATGTAGTTTTCATGTATGCTAGAATTAACAGTTAAAAACACTAAATAATGTTAAATGATTACTATAGCATTTCTTCCTAGGGCAAGAAATTTGTATTTTTCTTTGTGGAATTTGTTCTGTATGATGTAAGACTAATTTATAGAATAGTAGCGGTGTTTATTACCCCTGTTATGACATGGATAAATGACCAAGATCTCAAAAATAGTAAATACAGTAAATACAGAAATCAGTAAGTTTTACCATTTCACTCCATATAAGAACTAACAGAAATTCAAATTTCAGTATTCATGACTATATGTCTCTATGATAAGATTTTAGAACCAAGGAAGAATTTTTAAATATTCTGCAATGACAACAAAATGGTAATGATAAATAATATTTGTATACAGCAAAGGATACATATTTAAGAGTTTTGTAATGGCTTAAAACTTAAAAGCACTAAAAATACAGAGGGGCAATATCAACTTGCAAAGTCAGAGGTCTGAAAAGGTCATTTCTCCACGGTTTTTACTAATGTGTGTGGATATTTAAATTTTTATTTCTTCCTTCTGTGTCCTCCTTATCTGTGTTATGTCTCATGACTGTTCTGGACTGTCCCTTGCGGTAGGTTTCCTCTGCTATTAGACACCCCTAGTCAACGCTCAACTACATTTAGTGGCCTGGCAGCTGGGGCTCCACAGCTGAGGGTGTACCATTCTGACACACATCAAGAGGCTGAACTAAATTGATTTTTTTTTTAAGATAAAGGGTTCTCATTTTAAGATTACTGATTAAATAGAACAGTATTAGAAAGCTCAAGTTTTAATTGATGGGCACAGAAAGAAAATTTAGTGTCGTATGCTCCCTTTTTAGCATGCCTTATCAATTCCAAACCTGAACAATTTAACATAGAATGAACAAATGCACCTTCTGATGGTTTATCCAAGTACAACTAAACACCTTTTGAATGTTGAATCAAGCCAGAAGCACGTGCACTAAATTTTTGAAATTTAAAACAAGGTCTTTTTCCCCACACAGCTTTTTCCACTACAATTTATCAAACTCTCAGAACTGCTGGGCTTACATGCATTTTCCTCTGCATTTTGTTCCTTGGTGCATGCGGTGGGGAGACTACTGCTCTTGAGATATTATAACAGCTGCTGATTTAATAGGTCTGAATTTAATGTAATGGTACAGAAAACGTCTTGCTTAAGCTCGGCCTTTGGGACAAGAATAGACTTAATCACTTCACTGATAAAACAGTGGCACTGAGAAATTATCAAAAATTTAGCCCTATTCCATGCAGAATAATTGCAGAAATGGTCATGCACCTTTCATTAGGGCAAAAACCACTTAGAGAGAAGGCGATTTAATAGCTCAGCTCTTTCAAATGACACTGAGCTGAAACATGATATGTAAATTGTCAGTTCTGAAAGAGATTTTGAAAAAGTATTTTAATCCATGAAAATTTTTATTTTTATGATGGAGTGGTGTGAAGATTTTTCAGACAAAAATGTGCATTAAATAGTTTGCTATTAAAAAAAATTAAAATGTTACAGGAGGCCAATTACCTACATTGCCATTTTCTCAACACATCTTTTCAGACAGTATTAAAGACTGACGCACAGCTGAGGTTTTGAAAGGGCAATGTGGGTTCACTGCAAGTCCTCCACTTAAATTCAGTAGTCTTTTCCTGTCACTTTACTATCATTTTTCTATTAGCGACACCCCAAGTTAAAAGATTAATATTAATTTTTAAATAATTATGTTGTTTTCCTGCCTGTGGCTATCAGTAAAGCAACATTTTACTATTCAAGGAAACATCCAAGTATAAACTTCCTAATTAAACTGTGTATGGCTAACCAGATTTGAAAAGGTTTCTGCACAGATGTAATAATGGCAATTTTCAATTTTCCAAAGTCATTGTAGGCTCCTGAAATTTTTCAGGAAGAACAAAATGGGAGGCATCTCCAACTACAGCTCAACTCTGTTTATCATCTTCCCACCCCAATGAGTTCTAGTAAGATGATACCAAGTCTGTTTTTTGGGATCAAATTAGAGTTAGATGGCTAGAGCCAAATTGCAGTCTTGTCAGTTCAGAGACTGAGGGTGTCATTTTGAGGCACCACTGCGGGTCTCTGTATGAATGGATAAGTGAACAGAAGAGATTTCTCTGAGCAGAGGGAAAAAACCATGTAATCTGGGAGTTGTGGGAGGTTGGATGGTAGAGCTATAGTCTAATGACTCTGAAGCCTTTCTGAAGCCTGATTATACTTCTGTGCATTGGAGTTCTAGAAGATTTCTCAGGTTTAATTTGATCACTGACAGGAGTGAAATTCTTTTGCTTTGTCAGAGATACAAAGCCTACCACTCATATGTCTTACCTTCAGTTTTGTGAGATTCTATAGTAACACACACACACACACAAAGAAAGGCAATGAAAATGCCATAACCAAAACCTAGGAGAGAATATTTGTGGTATATAACAACAGAAAGATTGAGACCACTAAAATACAGGGTCTCTACAAATCACTAAGAGGCAAACAACACAATAGAAAAATTAGCAAAGGATGTATTATATATACATATTATACAAAAGATTATTACACAGGTAGTCCCCAGAAGAAATAATACAAATGGTTCATATAAAGGTTTTTAAATTTTCAACCTCAATAGTGTTCAGGAAAACGTAACATTTTATCATTTCTCATTTCGAATAATAACTACTTATAGATTTCTAATTTTTTTCTAATTCTTTAAATCAATAAGAATGCACACCCCCAGAAACAAAATTTCTAATATTTATAATCTTTATAACCTTTGATTTTTTTGAGCAAACTTTTTGCATTTATTGGGAAAATACGTTATATATTTTTATTTTTAATAAAGAGGAACATTTGAATGAATTTTATGAAATTATGAGCTTTCTAGTATTTCAATTTATATTACACTTAAGTTTTAGGTTATCAGGAATGTTCAATTGGTTTAAACTGAATTTTGAGAATTCTGTGCCATGATTTTTGCTTGTTACCACAAAATTAATTTTTATACAAATTTCAGTTTGACAGAATTGCAAACATAACTCCTTTTACCTTTTGGTATCAAACAGACCCGTAAGTCAATTTAATTCAGCCTAGCTTTCTGTGGAGCTGTAATGAAAGTAAAACAGTAAACTTAAACTGGAACTGGGGTAGATTTTTCTCTAAACATGCATTTGCTGGTGGCATGTTTCTTTTTTTTCCTCTTTTCCCATAACCATTACAAATGTATACGCAAAACACAGGAAATTACAATTTTCTAAGAATCACTTACTCAACTATCTTTTTCATAGGAAACAAGGCAAGAAAAGGCCACCCATTTCATATAAATTACTCCACTGCATGTAACAAGGGTGTTTTACATGATGCTTAAGATCTCTTTTAAACTACATGAATGTGAAAACTGGCCTGGTTAATAGCATGTTTATCATACCTCCGAAAGAAGCAATTTTATCAGAGCCAAATATAATACAAAGTTGACATTTTCTTTGCAACAACTTTACATTTTTTGCTTGCAATATTCTGAGGGGCTATTTCCATTGCTTCCATGTTGCTTGCTGATTGGGGGGAAAAAATTCCGTGCACAAATGGAATTTTTAAAAAATATGTAAGCAGCAGATGTGAATGTGTATCAGACAAATGGAGATTTCCAGCATCTCAGTGCTTGCTTCTAACAGCTTGGAAGTATAACCACAGGCCCAGTGTCATTTGAGTTCTGATGAAAATTCATTTGAATTCACATATAATCCATTTCCCTACTCATAGGCCCTGAAGGATGACGATGCTGAAACTGGATTGACTGACGGGGAAGAAAAAGAAGAACCCAAAGAAGAGGAGAAATTGGGAAAACTTCAATATTCACTGGATTATGATTTCCAGAATAACCAGGTCTGAGGGGGAAAATGTCTTGTAATTCCATTACGTTTTCTGAAATTACCAACTAGAAATTGAAACAAGATACTTCTTAAAACATTTGGTTTGCTACGAGGGGAAAATGCAATTATCAAAGCTATTGATGAAATAATTTCTAAGTACAGGCGGTCCCCTACTTGCTAATTTAACTTCTGGTAATTAGAATCCACAGTGTTCAGCCGATTACATCTACTTATGGCACTTACAGCAGGCAGGCGGAATATAAATTAACTTGAAGCCATCAGTCTGATTCTGAGAGCTCCCAATCACAGATCCCTCAGGCTGAGCTACAACAGTCTTCCTTGGAATTCATGGATTTAGCTCCAAACAGGGCAAGGGACCTTTGAGTTAGACCACCAATTAAGCCAAAGTCTTCAAACAAAAATTAACCATTTGATGAGGAATCAAAGATTAAAAAATTGACTTTCCATGAATTTCAATGGCAAGAATGCCTTATATAATATGATACTGGCTAAACCTCCTAGCACAAATGAGTTAACAGCTCTAGAAAAGTAGAAAGACCATCAACTTGATTTCTAGTGCCTTTGCATGCTGCCCTGCTTCCGGAAAAGTGACAAGGAACTAAAGGTTGTATCAAAACAGTCCTTCCTGCTTTAAAAGCCGTGAAGTGCCACCTAGATGAATGATAATACTAGCTAGCTTTTATTAACTGCCTGTTATAATGGTAGCTCAAAGATAAATGTTAAAAAAAAAATCTCTACCTAAAAAGACCTTCTAGGATCCATGACTTTGATGAAGATGTCTCTTTACCTTCTGAACTGTTCAAGAAATTTAAAAGCTAGATAAGAATTAGCTGAGTTAGAGATCAGGCTCTTAAAAATCTACAAGACATAGTTCTTTTCCAACTAGGAGAGCTTTAAATCTCTCCAGTTTGATCAGTTCACTGACCTTTCGGGGTGGGGAAGAACTTGATAGATGTAAATACAGTCACTACCTAATGCAGCATGTGTTAATTGTTGTCTAGTTTGATGAGGAATAAACAATAAATAAATCAAACACCAATACTCAGCTTTGGTGACTTATGTCCAAAGTCAGTAATACTGTGAGCTCTAAACAATGGCAGAAATTCTGGACTTTATTTAGGAATTGACTGTTCAAATAATGTCTTCACTTTTTGAAGTGTCCAGAGGGTTCCTCAAAAAGAACATATTGAAACGTACCACCATATAATAAATAATTGTATTTAATTAGCTTCATTACAGCCCTAGCTCATTATTTTATAATACATTCCAGAAAACTGCATGTTGGTTACAGATACAAGCTAATAGGTATGGATTTATACAGAATTATAGGTATACCATTTCTAGTTAATTAAATAGGGCATTTGAGGTCATTTTTATCGCTTCTACCAAAATTTGATCATTAGGGATTGGTTAAGAGCAAAACTGCCTATTATTTATATATTCTAGAGAAGGTCAAGGTCAACTTACATTATCTTAACACAAAACATCTTTTCCAGAAATATAACCTGCCTTTATATATGTAGCCAACAGTTTTCTACTAATTTATTCTGCTTTCATATTTTCCAGTAGAAATCTAGTGGATCTCATCTTGGTTAGTCATAATTTTGAAACTTCTATGTTGGCTTTGAGTACTCTAAGTATCACTTTATAAGGTAGTATTTTTAAGAATAGAGCACTGAATTTTTTTTACTCAAATATAATTCGAATACATTTACTCTTCCTTTTCTAGCAAACCCATTTTAGAAGGTATTTCATTCAGAGGATCTAGGGTATTCTACCTGATAAATTGTTTTAATAGTATGCATTTATTTTTCCAAACATTCTCTGCTAATCTGATTTATAAAATGATTCCTATGAGTCATGGAAGATAAAGTCTGAGGAATTTCGTAGATAAGGCTGCAATCAAATATACACACTTGCTTACCAAAACTAAAAGATAATCCTAAAAGTCATCTAAGAACCTTTCATGGTGGAGAGAAATGTGATACTTATCTCTCAAGCAGAAATCAGAGGGGGGTTGGGAGAAGTAATTCCACCTCTATCAACAAGATACCCCCAAATCTTTAAAGTACAGATGATCAAGTTTGAAAGAGTTTAGGCTATATCACTAGTGCTTTCCCTGCCCCAAAGAAAAAGTATTACAAAAAGTGAGGAGAGAATATAATCTTGCTTACTCACATTGCTATCCAAAGGCAAATTCCAAATACCAACTTGGCAAACCAAGACACAAACTGTTTGCTTTACTAATCATGTCTTTATAAGCTGATGTCTATTTTAACCATTCTTTGACCATCTGTCTACGTTTTGTATACCTACAATCCAGCATTCTTATTGCTACCGTTGTATGATGAAATCACAAAGATATTGAAGCATTAACATGGAAACAACAATCTTTAAGGGTATTGGTCTAGGTTAAAAATTGAGTCAACTAGCCAAAGTGCACTTATGCACATGGTGGGTCCATTTTGTAGAAAGTGGATGTGACTTTTTCAAGGAGGTGACTTGCTTTTCCACTCTATTGGTGAAAAAGGTACAGACTCAAAATTTCAGACCCTGATGTGAACAGCTATGATGTGACTGCATTTTCTGAAGAGCACATACCTTGAATAACCATAAGGGAGTCTACTTTTGTTTCCCATATGGACCTAAACCAGTCTGTTGACACAGCATGTCTGATGGCAGGGCATCAGAATAGTCTGCTCACACCTTCTGTTTCCTTTGCAAAAACATTATCAGTGCCAGCCAATACCCGCATTCATAATAAGAGATAGGAATGTATCACTGAGAAAACTGACGTGAAGAAATGCAGAGATTTCTGCTGTATTTGAAAAATATCAGAAACTTAGTCACTTAGCATTAAAAACAATAACTGTAATCTCCCCTTCCTTTATATGAAGCTAAAATTATATTTCTTTGACCCCATGTCCTATATTTAACACAGAATTTAATATACAGTAATCATTTTACTCTAAGTTAAAACAAGAAGGAGCCAGCACACAAGTAAAGGTCAAATATGATAGAAACTTGAAAATCTTATTTTTATCTCAAAAAGCTACCAAATTCTAAGAAAATTTCTATTTAGCTGCTCTGAGGGTTTGGTTCAAAATAAGAATTTCCTACTTTATAATTACAAGCTTGTGATTGTTTAACAATTTCTTTCCACTTACAAATCATGCCCTGGAAAGAAAAATAATGCACGAGGGCTTTTAGCAACTGGAAAGTTATTTGATTGCAACCCTTTTACAAATATGAATTCCATATTTAACTGTAATCAGCAACCTTTTAAAAGCCTCTTTTGTGTTTAAAACCAGGCTTCCTAGAGCCTGCATCTGTCATAATTGGGTTTCTGAAGTCTATGTAGCTCATTTCATTTGCCTTCTGTGTTCAGATTCAGAAGAGAATAAAAGTTTATTAAAAGCAAAGAACAAAAGGGAAAAAAAATCACAATATGCAGCAGTGTGAACACATCAATCTTTTCCAACATGTCCACCAATGCCAGTGTTTGCTGTATCCTGCCTCTCATTTCAGCTGCTGGTAGGAATCATCCAGGCTGCCGAGCTGCCCGCCTTAGACATGGGGGGCACATCTGATCCCTATGTGAAGGTGTTTCTGCTGCCAGATAAAAAGAAGAAATTTGAGACAAAAGTCCACCGAAAGACCCTTAATCCTGTCTTCAACGAGCAATTTACTTTCAAGGTAATTTTTTTTTTGTACTTACTAATGAACTTGTCCTCTGTTGTTCTAGATAACAGACTGATCTCATCCTGACACATATAGAGACCACTTGACCACTTGTTCAGAGACTCACAAATGGTTCTATTCAGAATATTTAAGATTCTTATCTTCAATGTAATGAGGACGTTATATTGCATGAAAATTTGGTCCAAATAGGACTCAGCTCAGCTATTTCAGAAAAAAAATATGGACTGGGATAGAACTAGGATATCATTCGTATCTAAAAAGTGAGTTCAGCTTCAAGCTGTGGACCTGAACGTTTCCCCCTCTCTAAAATAAAGCCAAAAGAATTGTAAACTTTTTCCAGGTTTCCAAGTTCCTGAAAATAAATCACGACCACAGAATAAAGTAAGCTATGCAACATTATTTAAATGGTACAATGAGGTGTTACTCTCGTAGCAAAATTTTTTGTGTACAGGGGCAATTTGAGTATTCTAAAACATTCTGCTTAACCCACCAATAAAAAGCATATGAACCTATTGTTTTTTTTCATCTCTAGCATTTTTCCCTTACTCTTGGCTCTTCCCTGGTGTTCTTCATCTTGTTGAGACACCTCAATTAACAAGCAGTAACAAAGAGGAATTCTGGCCACATAATAACTTAGCAGGAAAAGGTGCTTGGCACGTCTCAGGCATCTCTGCATATAGTTCTCATCCTGAAGTCATGCATAAAAACAGTCTTTTGGTAGATATGTTTAACACATGAGGGACTTCCCTGGTGGCGCAGTGGTTAAGAATCTGCCTGCTAATGCAGGGGGCATGGGTTCAAGCCCTAGTCCAGGAAGATCCCACATGCATAGCAATGAAGACCCAACTCAGCCAAAAATAAATAAATAAATTTACAAAAAAAAAAAAAAAAACACGTGAAATTTTTTGAAATGCATTACTTAAAACAATACATGTCTGTGACTATGCCAGGGGGCAGATTCAGAATCACCTGTCTACCAGTCAGCCTTCGCGATAGCACGCACCTGACATTAGCAAACATCCTGGTATGAAATAAATGGATGAAACTGAGGGCATGAGTCATTCTCATGAACCTTGTTTCCAATTTTGTAAAAGAGCGGTATCTTTCTATTCACTCTAATATTTGAGTTTTTAAGATAAAAAAAAAAATCCCTCATGTACTGTCAGCAACTCTGTTTAAAATCTGTACTTTTCTAAACCCAGATAGTTAATGTAGAGTAGCAGTAAAAACCAGCTTATGAAGAACTAATCATTAGGGTCAATATACCACAGGACACACAGTGAAAACAAAACAAAAAAATATTGCAAAAGGTAATTACAATCCTTCTATTTGACTATGTACTGATTTTAATTTAGGTCAGTAGTTTCTAACCACAATTTAGTCAGCACATTCTTAAATTATCTGAAATACTGTGGGGCTTTGTTTTTGTTTTGAGTTATCTATGTTATTTCTTTTAAAAAAGTGTATTGCTGGGCTTCCCTGGTGGCGCAGTGGTTGAGAATCTGCCTGCTAATGCAGGGAACACGGGTTCGAGCCCTGGTCTGGGAAGATCCCACGTGCTACAGAGCAAATAGGCCCGTGAGCCACAATTACTGAGCCTGCGTGTCTGGAGCCTGTGCTCCGCAACAAGAGAGGCCGCGATAGTGAGAGGCCCGCGCACAGCGATGAAGAGTGGCCCCCACTTGCCACAACTAGTGAAAGCCCTCGCACAGAAACGAAGACCCAACATAGCCATAAATTAAAAATAAATAAATAAATAAAAATTTTTAAAAAAAAAGTGTATTGCTAATAATTTTTAGTACTGTCTATAACTTCAAGAATTATAATCATTGAGATTTTGAAATTGCCTATAAAATTTAATAGGTTCCATTTTACTTCAGGAGTGTTGATCACATCATAAATCAACCCAAAGTACAATATATTTTGATAGATTTGAGAAATATACCACCGTTTCTAGAGAACTAGTTAATTTTTCCTTGTAGGCCTTGTAGATTATGCATCTTAAATGCCAATAGGCTGTATGATACAGGAATGGAAGCAAAACAGTTTAAAGAGGATTGGCTTTAAAATTGAGTTCAAATCCACTGAACATGAACTTGACATGCCCCAAATGAAATGCTCCTTCTTTTCTCCACAACAAACTACCATTTGAAAGAGCTACTCATCATTCAAACAGTAAATATTTATTAAGTGCCTACTGTGTACCAGCACTGTGCTAAATGCTTTACATGTATTCATTTGGCCTCAACCAGCCCCTGTGGAATAGACACTGTTATCGTCACTTTTTGATGGATGAAAAAGCCGAGGTTTATTTACTTGTCCCAGGGCCATCAGCTGGAAAAAGGGGGAACCCAGGCCCAGACCTGTCTGACCTCAAGCTCAAGTTTTTGACTAATGCCATTTCAGTACAATCACCAAAAAATCTACAGAGATTTCAGAAATAAGATGAAACTTTTAAGAGTTCATCCCTACTCTAAAATTCCTTATTTCTTCCTTTCAAAATTGGCTCTTTGGAAGGGTTTATTTTTTCACTCTAAAGGGGAAAATGTGTTGTGCCTAGTTTTTAATCATAGTATTTTAATCTGATTCCAAATAGATGACAAATGATATAAAATAAAAACTCTTTGGAAAAACCAAAATTTCTTGTATATATGCAGTCAAATATTCTTCCTTCTCCTTTCCTTCTTAATATACAGAGTTAATTGAGAAATGTTTGCTGGAGCATAACACAACTATTTACACTGATAAAATAATAGCAAGTGTCTGAAAATTGATCAGACCTTCAATACAAGTCTAAACAACTTCTTAATTAGGCATTTCTTCCCAGTTACTGAAGTGTAGCTTACTTGGATTGCCCTGCTTTCTCTGAATATTAAAAATGTCACTAATAAATATCCCAACCCATAGCATCTGTCCCAGTTATATTTGAACAGCTGGAGAATTCATCAGTTCTTGGCCTTTTGCCACTGCTCATCCTAAACAGTGTCATACCTAAGAATGAACTTCAAGATCTAGATTATAATGCATCTCTGATATTCAAAACAGCAATTTTCTAGTCAGCTCCTGTCAATCAGTAAATTATTTTAAGGAATAGGTGAGGCACCTTGTGAATTTCATGCCAGTCCTTGCAGACTCCTAGCATGCCTGTTCATATATCACTGCTCCATTAAACTATGACATCCGAATGGCCTGAAAGAGCGGGAACTCTCCTCAATACTCTGTAATGGCCTATACGGGAAAAGAATCTAAAAACAGAGTGGGGGGCTTTCCTGGTGGCGCAGTGGTTAAGAATCCGCCTGCCAATGCAGGGGACATGGGTTCGAGTCCTGGTCCGGGAAGATCCCACATGCAGCAGAGCAACTAAGCCCGTGTGCCACAACTACTGAAGCCCGCGCACCTAGAGCCCGTGCTCCGCAACAAGAGAAGCCACCGCAATGAGAAGCCCACACACCGCAACGAAGAGTAGCCCCTACTCACCACAACTAAAAGAAAACCCGTGCGCAGCAACGAGGACCCAACGCAGCCAAAAATAAAATAAATAAATGTATTTTAAAAAAAGAGTGGACATATGTATATGTATAACTTATTCACTTTGCTGTACACCTGAAACTAACACAACATTGTAAATCAACTATACTCCAATAAAAACTTTTTTTAAAATGAAAGAGTTAATAGAACTTTTGAAACAACTTATATACCCCTGAGTAAGTTGCACCCTGACAGTATAACTTATCATAAAAATAACAACAAAATATTCTACAAGAAAAACTTATTTATATAGTCAAGTGCAATTGGCTTGGTTTATTCTTATATTAATCTTGAAGTGTTTCTAGCATGACTAATAGTATGAGCTATTATTAATAATACTAACAGCTTCTAGAACTTTGGGATAAAGTGATAAATCACTATGGTAAGTCCTCATTTTCTCCCAAGTAATTTAAGCCCCAAGCAGTTAGTTAAATGATTCAATTTAAGGAAAAAAACCTGAAAGCACAAGTATCTCCCTGTTCTGTTTATCCAACATAAATATTAAAATTAAAGACTATAAACAGGTAACATGTTTTAAGCATTTTTTGTGACCAGATATTTTGTCCTCATCTTTTTATTTAGGTGCCGTATTCGGAATTGGGTGGCAAAACTCTGGTGATGGCTGTCTATGATTTTGATCGTTTCTCCAAGCATGACATCATTGGGGAATTTAAAGTCCCCATGAATACAGTGGATTTCGGTCACGTAACTGAGGAGTGGCGTGATCTGCAAAGTGCAGAGAAGGAAGAGGTAAGAAAAACATTAGCATTTCTAATATGACAAGCTGTACTCGCCAGTTGCCACTCTCATACTAACCTATTGAGAGGTGCTGGGGTGACGTGAGTGATGTGGCCCTCCAGCTGCTGACAGCTGGCAAAATAGTGTCAGGGGATTGCATAACCTCATAAAAAAGTATACTGATCTGGGTCTTATTTGAAAGAAAACAAAGATTTGTGAAGGTCTACAGATAATTCCCCGCGGTTGTGGGGACAGACAGACACACACCACTTCTAAAAGCCTAGAAAATATTACATACACACACACACACACACACACACACATCTGCTTCTTTAAAAGGACAGGGAAAAGTCATCTTATCCTTTGTATTTTTCCACAAAGATTTTATGTTTTCTACATAGATTATACAGCTATTAAATAGAAATGAAATGGCACTTTTTCCTTGATTATTGCTGCATATTACAGACAGTTCATTGTTTCTCCTAAAGATATCAGAGCACAATGGGTAAAACATCAAATAAAATTCACAAAGGCAGATATTAAATCCCCTGTTTAAATGACTCACATTTTTACAGTATTCTTCACATTGTTTTGCCCCAGTTTTAATAGGTTAGCCCAGGATTTTTCTGTGATTTAAAAAAGCGAATTTCAGTATCCTTAGTGCATTTAAACTGCATAATAGTCAATTCTATTTGATTATGCTATGCCAGTCTGACACTAGCGCTTTTCTGAGCCAATGTCTCAACAGGCCAATACCAGAAAAGCAAACAACTCTTAGCTTCTCTGAATTCCTAAAGCAACTCCTTTTCCAACCATTTTTTGGTTCCTAACATGGGTTTATAATTACCCAAGGGATTGCCAACAGCCTTTGTCATTTAGGGTCACTAGACACCTTGGATTCTGTAAGGTGTGGTCACTTTGGGGCCACCAGGGAAATCAGAAAGTAACCCAAGCCTTCAGAGAAACTCAGTCAAGAGCATCACCTGGGAATCCTTTCAACCTAAGGTTTTCTGTGACCATTATTATTATTAAGTGAGGTTTTAGAACAGGTTTATTTATTACTATACTGAAACTGAATTTTATTAGTGCTCTAAAGTTATTACTTGGTTGTAAAAAAAAAAAAAAAAAAAAGAGTCAAAATTATTTGAGTTAAGCTCTGCTTTTTCTTCGGAAGGAAAAAGTTTAGTCAAAATTAGATTCTTGGATATTGAAATAGATTTACCACCCCTGTGGATAGAACCACCCAAGGATAATATGGAGTTTTTAAGTTTTACAACTTTTTTAAGTAGTTCTTCCCTATGCGTAGACCAATATCTATATTAAAATGCAACATCTGTGTGAAAAACATTTAATCCTTTAATCACAATGTTGCTAGTCATTTAACAAAGTAGTGAGCTGTTTCATTGAATTTTTATATTTTATTGACATATTTGACTTTGTAAGTTCCTTGTGGCTGGGGGGTAGGGTGGGACCATAACAAGTATTTATTAACTGATAGGTTTTTGTTAACTGATTATTGGTTGGCTTCTTGGTTGAGTATCCAGATAGGACCCACTTGTCCTTCATAAGCCCACCTGTCCGGAGGGCATGGCTCATGTCCGTCCCTTCCAACTGGTCACTATCAAGTGGTATGGGATTCCAAGACTACACCCCTGGGCTTCTGAAAAGTTGGTAAATATTTTTGTCTGTGTTAGGAAATGTGATCCATCAAGCCATTTTCTTCTTTAAAAAATTCTTTGAATACGGGCAGAGTTTGATACTTGACACTAAGCTGACAGGTTTGACGCTAGAAGCTACAAGTTTAGGTAGACTGCCCAAAAAGAATCACGTTTTTATTCTCACCCCTTGATTTGCCCGTTTTCTCTCTTTTATAACTTTCTTCCTCCTCATCTTCTCTCCCTATGAAAGATTTTCTTTGTGATCCAACTTATTCAAAATGATTCACCATGCAAATGTTTATTATGTACTGCTATATTCCTAGAACTGTGCCAGGTGTTAAAAAAAAAAAAAAAAAAGAAAAGAAATGTGAAAAGGGTAGACACAGCTCTTGCTTTCATGGAGTTTAATGCTGTCTCATTTTCCTCCCTCACTCCAGTTTTTGCCTTGCTTATTGCCAGCTAGACTGATTTCTAGTAAAAGTCTTGCCTTTAAGATCAAACACTCCTGGGTTTCAATCCCTACAGATCCATTTACTAGCTCAGAGACCTTAGACAAGTCACTTATGCTCTCTAAACCTCAGTATTTTTTTTTTAATCTAGTAAGTGGTCTAACATTATCTTATTTTACAGATTAAATAGGATAGAGTATAAAGTACCTAGCATGCAGCCTGCTATTTGACATATTCAACAAGCAAGAGATCTCCCATTCTTTCTTCTTGACCAATCTTTTTTGTGTCCTTTCTTTCTTGTGCTTTCATCTCCCTATTTGTTCTACTCTTTTTCCTCTATGTGTATTGCTCTATTCTTTTCCTCACCACCACTGTACTTACTGAATGTCTCTGGAGATTTTTAATGGGAAATAATTCTATAACTGTACTTTTAAACTCTGGAGACTTTCCTCTTTGGTATCTACATGGGAATAGTTTTTGGTTTTCAGCTGAGTGACTATTTCCTTTTATCATGATATAGGAAACCTTATAAAACAGATGTCTAGCTTATAAAGTATCTCTGGATGACTAGATTCAGGTATAAACTTTCTCCTAATAAATAAGATTCCAATTACATTTTATGTCTAAAGAATTACTTCTCACTGATATGTGCTCTCTTTTCATGCTACTGTTCATTAACTAGAGAAAATTATAGTTGTTTGAATAAACTGAAGTTTTAGATTGACTTTAGTTCTCACGGTTTCAAACAAAATTCTTTTTCCATTTTATATGAGCAATTTTGTTTAAGATTTTTGTTTTCTATCCTCTAAAGTGTTAAATCTTGTTTTTAATGTCATAATGAGTGAAAGATACCAAAGAAAGTGAGAAAAAGGAATCCAGCTTTGGAATCTAGAAACAGCTTTGGAATCTAGAAACTGAACCGCTTGTCATTAATAGTCTGTTCAAGGAGAGACTTGGATTTAAACAGGTTAAATACAGCCCACTAGGATCCAACCCCAGGGTTTTGATAGCATGGGGTAGGCTTTGTTGTTGAAAGTTAAAAAATATAAAAGTTATAAGATGATGAAGCAATTATGTAAGTTAAAGGATTATGTGTTATCTTAGTGAGCAATTAAATATGCGAACAATTGGGGAGAAACCGGAAAGGAGCCTTATCTAAAAGTTACTAGCCCATGTTTGAAACACAGGTGGTGTTGAAGAGAGAAATTAGGCCAGAAGAGCTTCAACAAGCACACAAGTCCCATTGTTAGATTCTAGCCCCTGGAGAAAACCTCTCTGCTGAAGTTTCCATTCTGACTTGATGACGTTTTTATGACTAACGCAATCCAAGTCCCCTTACTAGTAGTTTAGGTTCACTTGCCTTTTTTTTTTTTTTTTTTTTTAATGTTGCATGACTGATGATCCTCTCTCCTTCCACCTCCTAACAGATGAAGATGGAACCTGACCTTGCAAGACAGCTAAACCTTTCTCTTCCTTTTGTCTCTTTAAAACAGAAGTCCTATGAGTTCCGAGAGATGGTTACGCATAAAACCATTGTCTTAATTTTCCCCCTTTTCAGGTTAAGGCCTCAAACATCATCCTTTATAATCAGTATATACAGTTCTTCCATTCGCAAAAGGCTTCTAACATGTATAGCCTCAGGCTACCTGGTGAATTTTTAAGATTTTCTTCATTTTAATCATTCAAGAATATTTATGTCATCCGTAAGTCAAACCTGAAGCCAACCTCCAGACATTTGGAGTAATCCATTCATTTAATATTTTCACTTAATTACTTCAAATGTTATGATCAATAGCTATGACTCCATTTTCTTTTTTAATGAATTTTATTTATGATCATTGCAGCAACTGTATCAGTCCTGTACCCCAGCATCAAGTACATCTTCAAAGCATTTAGACCCTTTTTATTTTAGCATTTGTCCCTAATTTTTCATCCCTATGCCTTCCACTACTACTTTTTAATCCTTAAAAATAGCATAAAATACCACCAGAATGCAACTGGATCCCTTTTTTTTTTAAGGAGTCTGTCTCATAACTTGACCAGTACTATTTTGTCTCCATTAGAAAATGTCCATCACCTCTGCTTTGTGTAGAATTCGTTAAAGAGTGATTTTTAAATGAGATTCTGTAATCTAGAACAAATGGAAAAAAAACTGATTGCTGAATTAAAACAAGTTGGGACATAATTTAATTAGGACCCAAGCAGAAGGGAAGAGAAACTACTTTAGTGCCTTAATAGAAAATCAATTTTGCAAGAAAATTTCACATTTTTAAGCTTAGTTAGAAAAACATTTAATTCACAGAAAAGCATTTGGAGAATACATATTCAATCAAAAATCCAAAGTTTTTTTAAGCTTATGATAAGTTACTTGATATTCCTTTGGAATGCGTTCAAGTCATTATTCCTTATGGCATCTCCTTTGTCCAAGGATCATGAAAGAACTGATACTGTTTCTAAGTATACTTAGCAGTCAGATGGCAGCTCACGCCCTCCAAGAATCTCCGCACAACAAATTAGTGCCCTGAACGAAATCCTTATAAAAGGTTAAGTGCAGGAACTTTAATATGGAAGCCAGTAAGAATCTTCCTTGTCACTCACAAGCTATCACATTAGAGAAATGCAACAAAGACACTCATTTTGACCCACAGCATTCCAGGAAGGTATACTTATTTTTACTTGTTCATTGTCTGTCTTCCCCACTGGACTGTAGGCAGCGTATCTATTGTTCCCAACTGTGAAACCAAGTTTAATCACAGAGGCAAGCACACAGTAGGTGTAAAAAAATATTTTCGAATTAATGAATGGGGCAGAGTTGCTTATTATACATGAGAGATGCTTCAAAACTTCCACTTTAAAGTCCATGTTATAGTTATTGTGTTCTTATTTTACAAATGAAGTCTAAAGTATTCTGAAAAACCGTCAATAAAATATCTTAGCACCAAACAATGAAAGTGATTTAGTACCCTTTTGTCTTTTCGGTCTTTTTGTGTCAAAGGGAGGCAGTATAGATGCTTAGCAAAATCACTCTAGTTGTTTTTTGTTGATGGTCACGAAAATGATGAGTTTCTCTCACTAATTTTTGGGGGGGAGGTGAGGGGTAAAGGCTTATTCAGGATCTCTTTCCTCTCTATAAACCTTTTTATCCTGTTTCCATGATGCAGGAGAGCTTGTGGCTCAGCTTAATTTAACTTTAATTTAAAGTTAAGATTTAGTTAAAGCTCTGATTTGAGTCTCTGCTGGCAACATGGAAATTTACCCAGAGGGAAATGGGAAAGAATCGATTCCAAGGAGAAGTCTAAGAATATGAACAAAATCTAAGTTTATTGTATCTAGAATATTTGTTGCTAGTCAGATTTATAATATAATAGATATAAAACAATTCAATAATATTATATTAAGACCATGATATATTTTAGTGTACTTAGTATCTATGTGTCCATTTTGTGGTACGTGCAACATAATAGTTTCCGTTTAAACTGAGTTGCATTTGATTTCTTCATATGTCTTTGGCCATAGCTGTGGTTTACTTGCATCTGAGTTTGGTCAGAATTTCAATCACCAATTATAGCTGTATTGCTATGCATAGTAAGTATTGTCGGCTTCATGATGTGGTTTCTAAAAACGTCATAGGAAAGAACAAATAACTGGAAATATCCTTCTAGCGTGTAGGACTGTGATTTGATTGCCTTTCTAGTTAAAAAGGCTTTTCAGGCACAAATGGATGAAAACAAATTCTCACTTCACTGAGATTCTAAATGAAAATTTGGTATCATTTGTCTGCTAAAATAAAAACGTGAGAACTTGAGCTTCAGTTTTATTGGGGACTTAACTGAGGACTACAGCCCCAGAGACAGCCTCTCAGATAGCTCCAAGGAACTCTCAGGAGGACATAAGGGGGGAGGTTAGTATACACGTGATCTTGGCAAAGGGGTTTGGCAATCAAACGCGCATCTTTATAGAAGGTTGCTACTAGCCGTGAGGAAAAGATATCTCAGTTAATGATTTTAGTGCTTTAAAGTATGGGAAGATGCAAGAAAATTTGGGTTCATAAGATTTTCTCCTGAAAATATCTAACTATCTGAAAGCCTTGTTCTGCCAGTTTTCCCAGAGCACAGAGTGCCTCATTCCTGATCTCCACCCTGAGCTCCTTTCAGGGTATGTTAAAGGTCAGCAACTCCAGTAGCTGACTCAATCCTTGTAGAACCAGACAGCAAGCGACATTCTTTAGTTGGCCCTTTTTTTTTTTTTTTTTTTTTACTGTGAATTCCCTAGGAAAAATAAATTTAGACTCTAAAGAATTAAGTGGAGGGAGAGACCCTGGACATTTTCAAAATGCCCTTTGACAACCTTCCATGGTTCCCCCATTATCATACCTTAACCTACTGCGTTACCCTCCCCTTCACAGCTGTCATCGCCCGGAGGCCTGGATTTCCAGCCTAGCTCCCTCGTTTCCAAAATTCATCTTATTAAAAGCTTACCTTAACTTCTCTACTTAAGTTATAAACACCAATAATAATAAAAGCTACTATTTACTGAGAATCTACTGTGTGCCCACAAAAAAACTTCACAACATTCTTCAAAAGTGGCATATTAAATCTGTTTTACAAAATGAGGGGAAAAACAAACCTGAGCCCAGGAAAGTCTAAGTAGTCTGTCCAAGTTCACACAACCAATGCCAGAGCTAAAATTCAAACACCGGTCTTTCTACTTCACCACTCTTTCTACTTCACCATACCATCTTCTTTAAACTGTCTCTCTCAGTCTCTTTAGCCTCCAAGTGTAGCTATAAACTCAACTCATATGCAAAAAAAAAAAGAGCAAAACCAAACTGATACAAATTAGTTTTTCCTCAACTTTGGCTTGTTTATTTTGGAATTTCAACATTTGGTCAATTTTCTTTGACAACATTCAACTGATTAAAATCTACATATATATTTTCCCTCTCAAATATTATAATACACTGCAAATGTAACACAGCAAAAGAAAAAAACAGTAAATAGCTATGGCATTTTTGTTTCTTCTTCATAATATTTCATAAATACTTAGCATGAATTCCTGTCCAGGATACAAAGCCCTAAAATTCAAAGGTACTCATTAACACAAACATGTTATTATTCACTCATGATTGCTGATGAATTTAATGAAGGCATAGGGATTTTGCTTTCCAATAAAAAAATTCATTAAATAGAATATAAATTCCTATTCATTTATTCAAAACATATATTGAATATCTGTGAAATTACCACTGTAAAGTGCATAGAATGGAAGATTAAGATTCACATATGGGAAATGGTCAATAATAGTAGCCAAAATTCGTAATGAAAATTAACAAAAGCAGTTTCATAAAGAGCCAAATCTGAAGTATAAATTACAGGGTACCGTATGTTTTAGGCGCAAAATAAAGGTACGGACAGGGAGGGTCCGTGGAAGAGTTGAAAAAAGTGAGCTAGTCTTTAAAACTGAGTAGAATTTGAATAGGCAGAAGGCAACTAAGAATGCCTTGTAAAAGCTAAGAGGTGAACAAGAGCCAACTGACAGAGCTAAGACCGCCAATGACAGGCCCAGGTAGAAGTAGAGTGAGAGCTTGAACAGATATCCTGAGAAATAAGATTGAATGAAGTAGTTTAGTGACAGTTTGTCCCTTACAATGTCAGACTGATCAACCTAAACTCAGGACACCAAATAAAGCTCGTAAAACTTGTTCTTCCCAAGGACGAGAGCTGGAATATGAAAGCCAGCCCCACCTCCATACCAAGCACTCTACTAAGTGCTTTTCTCACATGATCTCAGGGAATCCTTGGTGCAGTCCTATGGGGTCATTCTTCATATCCCTGTTTGGGATTGGCCAATCCCAATTGGCCCAGTGCACCCAGAAGGTAAGCACCAGAATAAAGATTTAGACCTAGGTCCGACTCCCAAACCCATTCCCCTCTCTACTCTGCCATATTGCTACTTAATTGACTAACACTCAGCGAGTCCGAGGATATTGCCAATCTTGTTCATCTTCTTATCCCCAGTGCCTGGCACTGTGCCTGGAACATCCAAAGTGCTTAAATAAGTATTTCCAAGTGAATGGGTTGGACGAATTAAAATAAAATAAAAATTTTCTTTTACGAACATGCATGAGTCATACCACCCTCAAGGAAGTCATCTTTGAAGGATACCCAGTTATTCCAGTTGTACTGCCTATATGGTACATATTTTGAATTCCATCCCCTCTCTGCAAAAGTCTTTCTCAGTATACAATAGTCTTCTCTGTCCTCAGTTGTGGCCTGTCTTTAAAAGGTAAGTTTGATTGAAATGGTCATAAGCTGTTTCCAAGTATGGCCTATAAGGTGATGATCCAACTGAGTAAAATAGCTTTCGTTATTATGATCAGGTAATGAAGTGGATATTCTTGTGAGACTTCTATTCTGACTCTGACCAAAATGTTTTGAGCAATAACATCATTATATAGTCTCTCAAATGGGTCACTATGGGAAAAATCATCAAGAGATATAAGTTCTGGATACATGTAGTGCCAAGGAAATCTGTTTTAATAGAAACGAGTGTAGGTGTTAGTTTTCTTTTTTATTTAAAGAATAAAGAGCGAGAGTTTTCAGTCAAATTTTAAATAAAGCAAAGTGGTTTAGAAGCATGGATTTCATGAATATAGATTGGAGGAGCGTAAAGTGGGGAGTGGGAGTTGAAATAGGAACAAATAGAAAACAAAAGAAGAGAAAAATGATATAGACAAGCGCAATCTTGCCTGTATCTGGTTGTTTTATTATGGAAATAGCAAAGAGGATTTTGAGTGGGAAGCAATGTCATCAATGCAGGAGAATGTCTCGTTCTGTCCTGTCCTCCAATTCCACACATTTGGATCTTTTACAATGTCATCTTTTCTGGTGGTTCATCATATGCTTTGGAACAATTTTTTTTATTATCTTGTTTGTGACTTCTTCAAATAAAATGTTTTCACCTTCCGCTTTACTCCTGCCTCGCTTTGAGCAGGCCAAATGTTTGTATTGTGAAATCTTTAATCCATTACAATCTGTTACCCTGCAATTAGATGAAATGTCAGCAATTCATTTGTACTATTTGTACTAAAGAATAAGGGAGAAGAATGAGGACTTGCTGATAAACAAGAACTTAAATAATTAAAGGATGAAAGAGAGAGAGCACGCATACACACATGCAAACCTACTTGTTTTACACGTGGCTAAGGTTCTTTCCAATTGTGAACAAGAGGCCTTCAATACTGCAAATTACTTTTATCCCTTCATTCTTTCATTTATTCAACATATATTTATTAGGCCTCTTTTGTGAGCCAGGGACTGTACTAGCTTCTAGAAAAACAATGGTGAAGATAAACAGACCCATTAAGCATAGTCAATTATAACTTAATGATGAGACAGTACCACAAGTAGATAAAAGCTCTGGGCCTGGACTCAACCCATGTGTATCCAACCATGACTCCACTTACTATTGGTGTCCTTAGGCTTGTTACTTAACCCTTCTGTAAAATGGGATTAATATTACCCACCTCCATGAGTTGTGATACACTCTAAAAGATAATTCATTTAAAGCACTTAAACCATACTTGGCACCTAATAAACTCTCAATAAATACTAGGTTTTCTTATTATGGAAAACACTGATCAGAGCCTTTATTTCCTTGCCGCTGAAAAAGCACTGCTCTGACCACTAGACTTATATACTTTCTTTTGTGAGGAGACTGAGACAGCCTTAGGGTTCAGAGGACATTAGCATACAGTTCTGATGAAAGACAGGCTATTCGAATTTAGCCCCCATGTGTGAGAAAATGTGGATAAAGACAGTCTGTGGATGAAGACAGACTGTGGGTGAAGACATGGAGAAGAGGTCACAAGGCCAATCCAGGGTAAGGTTAGCACGCATGAGTGGAAGGTGGCACTAACACCGTGTGGCCCCAATGACCACGCACTTCTCTATGCTCCGACACCACAAAAAAGAATTTAAAGTCCAAGCCCTACTAAATCAAAAACACTGTGAGTAACAAGTATTGGTGAAGATGTGGCAAAATTGAAACCCTCACACAGCTCTGAAGGGTGCAGCCACTTTGGAAAACAGTTTAGCAGTTTCTCAAAATGTTCAATAGAGAGGATTCATATGACCTAGCAATTCTACTCCTAGGTTTATACTCGCCCCCCAAAGTGGAGACACATTTCCACACAAAAAAATTGTAGAAGAATGTTCGTCGCAGTATTTTTCACAATGGCCAAAAAGTGGAAAGAATTCAAATTTCCATCAACTGATGAATAATTAGACAAAACATGCTATAGTCATACAACAGAATATTATTCAGCCATAAAAAAGAATGTAGCACTGATACATGCTACAACATGGATAAACCAGAACAGCCAAATCCACACAGACAGAAAGCAGATTAATGGTTGCCCAAGGCTGGGAGTTGCAGGGTGGGGTGGGGGGCAGTAGAGGAGGAGGGATGAGGAAGGACAGCTAGTGGGTATGAGTTTCTTTGTGGGCTGATGAAAATATTCTAAAATTAGATAGTGGTGATGGTTAACACAACTCTGAATCTACTAAAATCCACTGAATTGTATCCTTCAAGAAGGTGAATTTTCTAGTATGTGAAGTATATCTCAATAAAGCTGTTTTAAAAAAAAAAGTGTTATTTCAGGCACTGAAACCCTCATCATGGAAGCATGATGTTCTAGGTTGACCTGGGGCTCCATTTGAAACAGAACTGATGTATGCTGGGAATCCTCTCCCAATACTGTTTCCAAAGTTGAGGGATATTTCCTCAAAATATTCCAGTCTCCCTTTAAATCAGAACATTTGTCTGCAAGATCCTGCTCTTCACCACCACACCTCTTGATGTAAGGTCAATGCTGAGACCCCTTGGATAGATGAAGAACCCAGACTCAGGCCACGTGGCTAGCCAGTGAGAACTCAGGATTCAGACACCCTTTCTAGGATTCCAAAGCCATTTTCTATTAGTCTACTCTCTCGTAGGGTAGAAGCTTTAGGGTTGCTTGTCCTGACACAAGAACAATGTTCTAAATATAAGAACTACCCCCCTCCCTTTTGCAGTCTGTCTTCCTACGGTAGATTCTCAGAGATTCCTCCAGTCATTTCCTTGCTCTTTTCTGGGCCTTGACTAGCAACGTCATGCCTTTTTTTAATTGAGGTAGAACTTGACAAATAATAAAATGCAGATATGAAGTGTACAGTTCAATGTGTCTTCACAACTGTATACACCAATAATAAGCACCACTCCAATCAGGTTGCAGAACATTTTTTACCCCCAAAAGGTCCCACATGCATCTTGGTGTCTCTACAGGAATGCACTGTGATACTTACTCTAATGGGATTCAATAGTTTTTTTCTCCTCATTCTCACTAAGTGCCCTGATAATGCTCAGTATCACCTTGATCTTTAACCCACAGCGTATTGTCTCCTCCGTACTGTACAACTGGCACCTCATTACACACATCCCTGTTTTCTAAGTGTCAGTGCCAAGCCACATTGTACCGTTACATAAAAAGATGCCTTGTTTACCTGTTTTGTTGTCTACAGGAGTATAAGTTCCTTGTAAGTAAGGAAAGTATTTACTAATTTTGCACATCACAGTAGTTAACTCTTAGGAGAACGTGTGGCAGGGATCAAGTAAGGACAGAACTCGGGCTCCAAATCCCATCAACTCTCTGAGCCTCATTTCCTTATATGTAAAATGCTGTTGAAAAATGTAGAACGATATGTACTTACATGTTTGAAATTTATTTTTCTTGTTTTTTTTCCAATGATTTTTAGAAAATTCATACAGTTGTGCAACTGTCAGAACAACCTAATTATAGAACATTTCCATCACCCCAAAAAGAAACCTTGTGCCCATTTGCAATCACTCCCATTCCCAGCCCTCATCCCCAGGCCACTATTCATCTACTTTCTGTCTCCATGGATGCCTATTCTAGACACTGCCTATCAACGTAATTCTACAGTATGTGGCCTTTAAAAAGTTATTTTTCAAACCCAGGTCTGTCTGCTGCCAAATGAATTCCTAAAGTAAACAGATACATTGAGTAGAAAATCACTTGCTCTGTGGGGGTGGAGCTGGGGGGAGATTGTTTCCAGTACCATTTAGCAGTTTCAGGAGTATTTTTCCTCTCACTGTAGCACCACTGACAGTCTCAGTATCTCTTTCACGCACTCCTGTCCGCTCTTTCCAGATTTCAAGTGCCTGAAGACAAAGAGGAACGGCACCTAAGCTTTTGGGTAAGACTGATGGGAGGTTTCTGTCAGTCTACTGCAAACAAAACTTCTGGCACTTGACGTCCCCCGCCAGCCTTATCTCCTCTCTTCTCTCTTTTTATCTCTTCAGAAGAACTCAGGGAACAAATAAACCATTTCGATTGCTTATCTGCTCCCTTTTAAATGTCCCCCAAGTTGCTAATAACGTGCAGTTATTTTCTCCCTGATGGAACACAGCAAGACTGTGAATCAGGCATGTATGTCAGGGTGCTCACGGTGTCTCACCTGGCCTCCAGGAGCTGGCGGAAGTCCAGCCTGGAAAACACAGGAGAGCACCGGGCAGGAGGAGGACCCAGAGCACAGCGAATCCAGCCTTGGGCAAACCACCCAAAACGCTTAGCAAACAGTAATTAGAGAACAGCTTAGAGAACAGCTCTTAGAGGTAATGCCCTTCATCCTAAAATGAGCCCCTCCTTTCAACATCCCTTCTGAAAGTACCTTCTAAATCAGTATTTTTGTTTTCGGGTGGAACATAATTAGTTTATATGCAAGAACAATTTTCTGGACTTCAGATAACACTTGAGTGTAGAGATGAGGATTTGTGAGTGAAATGTGAGGCCCTACAGACGATTCTATTAGAAGGGAAAAAATTTTTTTTTTGTTTTAAAAATACTTCTAGTCACGTCTCCTCATTCTCTAAGCTGCAAACACTCTGGAATGTGGTGAGAGGTTATCTAGCAAACGCGAACCAACCGCTCTTCAGTACTTCTGCATGTATAAATCAATATTCCAACAAGGTGCTTCCCTGAATTTTCTCCTTCTGCTAGTGTTTAAAGAGAGCGGAGGGGAACTGTCTTTTAGGAACCAGCACAGTGTCAGGAATTGTCTGTTCTTAATTGTATCTCGGTGTCAGAAAGCAGAAATAGAGTGAGATTAGAATATTCAAATAGGTCAAGAGTCTGGAGTTTTATGTTTTGATTTTTGAACATATTTTTGGATAGCCTAAGTCATAAAGAGGGAATGTAGACAGCAGCCTTTGAAATGCTTGCCTAATTTAAAAAAAAAAAAAATTACCATCAATGTTTAACTTAGAATTTGAGGACAGATGTGTGCTGCTTCTTGAGGTCATTGGCTTTCCAAGTACCATCATGCTGATGCTTTGTTTATATTGAGGCCACATTTGAAAATTACATCAAGGCTATGAAACCTGAGTGTCACAGTAGGATTGCCTAATTTTAGGGGAAATTATCTTTTTCTTTTTGGTAGACAGTATTTTCAAAGCTCTGTTAGCTAGAAAAGCCAGGTAGAGCACAAACTTAGCTTAACTGCGTTTAAACTCACATCTACTGAGCTTGTGTGGGGGGCAGACACCGTGTTAGGTGTGTCAGCTCATTGATTCCTCACAGTGACACTCTGGGGTACGTACCCTCCGTATCCCCAACGGAGAGACAAAGAAGCTGAAACTCAGAGAAACTGAATAGCATGAGGCCATGCGGCTAATGGGAGACCTGGGTTCCAGACATGGTCCGACTCCAGACACACATCATCCATCACGTGGGATTGCCTCTAACGGAAAAAGAGGTTACAAGGCCTGCATTAGGGCTGACGTTTCAGTCTGCAAACACACACCCGCTCTGCGCACGCTCTGTACTTTCTCTTACTCTTATGCTCTCAACTCTAAGGCCACCACCCTACTGTGCAAAGAGGGCTGCAACAGCTTGCCTCAGTTCAACACCAATCCCAATTCCCAACACTCTTAGCTGTCCCCCAGCTTTCTAGGTCAATCTTTCTATGACATAGATCCATCTGTGACAGATCCACATAGGATTCACATGTTTCTGTTTCCAAGTCTCTCTATTCCCCATCTTCCCATCTGTTTCATTCCATCCTATCTCAAGTTCCCAGCAGGAGGAAGTAATTGCTTCCATCTCTTTCATCACCTTTCCTGATACCAGGTACGATGGTGAACTTGGAGTTGGACATCTACCTTGTAACTATCCCTAAGACACCAAAGATCAGTGAAACATTTTCATCTTCTCCAGACAGTGTTTAATAAGGTATACTTGAATCTAAGAGAAAGTTCTTTGTAAAACAAAGTATCTTTATCTGCTTAGAGTTTTCTAAGCCACTGTGTATCACAAAGCAAGAGAAGCTCCTTATTAGCACCCGATACAGAAGATTTTGAGCTCTGTAGAATTTCTCAATATTTTTGTCACTCCGAAATAATTTTTAAAGAGCAATGAATCTGCCAAAAAGGGCTAATTCCTTTATGAGGTACTACAATTTGAAACATGGCACTGACCATCCTGCTAGATTGCCACTTCAAAACTCTCCTTCTTATAAGAGAAAGAATAAGAGGGAAAGAAAATGCATGAGCTACCTCTCACAAAACCAGATGATTACTAAGTGCCTGTCATCCTAAGTTTCCAATTTAGCCTTTCTTCAAATCCAAATATTTAATATTTTGAGAATAAAATCATAGCATTCCTGCCTGGAAATTTATGTCATCTTTATATGAATTAATTAATTTCACATATACCTTAGCCAAATTTTTAAACACTTTTTATGTTAGGTCTGAATTTTAGCAGGATAACTAGCCTTTATTTAATGAGCAGTGGCTGCTGTCATTGTCAATCATGACTTCCAAAACCTCGTATCAGTTGGTGCCAGACCTGGTTTCCTGCACCAGGAAATCATCTCTATCGGGGGATTTCTAGAGACCTTGATTCTCACCACCACCCCACAAACCCAGCCTCTTCCACCTGCTGGTTTATGGTCTCTCTCCAAAAATTTCCTAACTTTGTAATTCTAATTGCTGATCCATTCCCTTGGAAGGTAAAACAATTTACATATTTAATTTAAATATGAAATAATTAAACACATTAGCTCAATTAAATCTCACAGACTTGTGCTATACATATTATGCTAAATGTGCAAATGAGGAAACCAAGACTCACAGAGGCTAAGAAACTTGTCTGAAATCACATAACTAGGAAGTAATGACCAGATGTTTAAATGGTTTGCCGTAAAGTCCATGTTAATTACTATTTATTCTATTTTTAAATTCCAAAGTGGAGCAGGGACTCCACGTCAAATTCCTGGGGTTGAGCGTTAGGAATGGTTCAAGCCACGTGTAAAGGGACCTGGTAATTCACTTAGGAAAGAAATGTAGCATGTGACAGTGGTGACCTTTAAAAAATGGGTAGGGGTTTTCCTGAAGTAGTAATCAGGATCAGAAGGGTGCCTATTTAAATAGCATACATGCAGTTTGAATTCTTTTTCTTCCTTTTTTGGTGTGCTGGAGGAAAGGAAATTGTTTATCCCAGTGACTGTGACTTCATATCCAACAGTGCTGAACCTCAAGAGAGAAAAGAGATGAGACAGCTGCATTTTAACAAGGTTGATTTAGGCCAGAGTTGCTGTTTGGGGCCTCTGGTTTGAGTCCGAGATAAGTATTTACCAGGATGTACTACTATACAAGTCACCAGCGGATGATTTCATGGAAGAACCCAGTACACAATCACAAGGATCAAACCCCCTTTCAGATCCTCGTGTTCAGCACATGATGAATTCAGTGCCCTGGGCTAGATCTTAAGTAACTGGGAGCAAACACCAGCTCAGCAGGTGTCATTTCTACAGGAAGATAATGCTTGATACATTGTGTGATCTCCTGTACGTGAAGCAGGAAGCCACTGCCCAGCCATTAAGAGTGTCAGGACAGAAGACAGAAAGAAAGGATGGGAGCCCAACAGGGAGGGTGTAGTGGATTATTTCTCTCTGGGCGTTGATGTGGTGACCTGCCATTGCCCACTGCCCTTCCCATTCTCAGCATACTTGCCCGCCAATGTTCTCTAAGAAAATGCTTCTGGGTGCCTCCTTTCCACATAAAATCATATGCACTTGGGCTCAGTACCAAGAATGGAAATGGTTCATTTCCCAAATGCAAGTTCTGGCACACCTAAACAAAGATTTGTACGCGGTAAGCTAAAATCTCCCAAAGAGTTTCAAGCATCAGTTATTCAAACATATTCTCGGACCGTGAAAATTAAGCATTAATATATCCCTGAATGGAAACTGCTAGTTAACATCTTCTATGCTTTATTCTTCCTATTAAGTCTGGGATTATTTTCCTACTTTTAAAAATGCTGCATCTGTTTGGATTATCTTTTTTTTTTTAAATAAATTTATTATTATTATTATTTTTTTTGGCTGCATTGGGTCTTCGTTGCTGCGCACGGGCTTTCTCTAGTTGCGGCGAGCAGGTCTACTCTTCCTTGCGTTGCGCGGGCTTCTCATGGCGGTGGCTCCTCTTGTTGCAGAGCACGGGCCCTAGGCGTGCGGGCTCTAGAGCGCAGGCTCAGTAGTTGTGGCGCACGGGCTTAGTTGCTCGGTGGCATGCGGGATCTTCCCAGACCAGGGCTCGAACCCGTATCCCCTGCATCGGCAGGCGGATTCTTAACCACTGCACCACCAGGGAAGTCCCTGGATTATCTTTTGTGTCCCATATATTTCAGCTTTTATTAGTTCATATTTGTCTCCCCAAAATGTAGATTAAATAGTGTAAACCTTAGACTTATCATCTATCTGTTTTTATGAGTTTAACAGTAAATATTAGTAATATTGCTTTACATTTGTGTGATGCTTTCATGTGCTCTAGAGACTACTGGGAACCAGCCCTGTGCTTCCAAACCAAATTCTCTCTCCCCTCATGTCTCAGGGCTGTGGCATCTATGGAAGTTGCCTATCTGTTTTGGGCTCTTAAAATAGAAGAACCACAATCTTTCTCTGAGAGAACTGAATAATCAATGTCCATTAATTGAGGGTAAGATATCCATTTGAGGCAGCTTAGAATGACCTTCTGAAGCGACTAAAGCCTAAATAAAAAGGCGTTTAAATGTGGCATGGAAACCAAAGACACCCCTCCTGGCAGTGTGCAGTGTTGAAACAGCCACCTCAAAGAGCCTACCTCTCTGGAGAGTTTTTAAAAAATAAGCATTGGGGCATGGATTTATAGTCCTGCTTCAAGGAAGGTAAGGGGACAGACAAGGCGATCTCTCATGGGATCTACCAGTCTGGTGATTCATCAAAGAAGTTGTTTAAAAAGCAAAACCATGAAAGAAAAAGAGCTGTAGTATCAATCTAAACCAAGGCTTACATGTACTTTCTCTTTTTTTTTTTTTTTTAAACTTCTAATCTCTGCCTGCATTTTCATAAGACCTATCACAGTAGGACATACCCTCTACAATTACTTTGACAAACAATGGTATCAGTACTTAGGTTTTTAGTCTCTTTCAAAGTAGTCAATTTTTGACAGTGAAAAATAGCAGAAACTGATTCCTGAAGCTCTGACTCCAGTAATAGATTTGGAGAGTTGATTTAGCAGAGTGGCTTTCCCTATATTAGCCCCTGGCTAACTTTCTTGGGCAAGTGCCCACAGGCAGCAAAATTTCAGTGGAAACTTACACAAACGCAATAAAAACAAAAGTTATATCCTGTTGACTTTTCTACCAGGTAGATTGTAAAAAAAAAAAAGAAAAAAAAAAAAAAGTACCAGTTTCTTAAAAATCTATTTTTAATGACAGTTATATACAGCAAAATATTCTGTCCAGAGATGAGATTTCACATTGTAGAGTTCTTGCAAACAGAAGCAGTAACAAGCTGAGCCTCTGGCCATCCTATCTAAACTACACAGAAATTCATATTCATGGAAGCCAACTTTAACTTATAATTTCACACAGTAAAATGGGCTTAGGGCTCAAAAATAGGAAAATGGCTAATCATACTACCACTTAATGGAATATTAGGCATTAGACATAATTATATGGAAAAATGCTTTAACATGTTAGGCAGAAAAAGCAAAATATAAAATTTTATACATAGATATATATGCTTGTGTTGTAGGTTTTTTCAATATTTGCATATGGAAAAGATAATTTGGGGATCTATGAAAATGAGATTATTATTTTAGGATGCTAAGATGGTATTTTTGGTCCAATTTTTAACATACGTATATAAATGTAAATATACACACACACGTACATTTGATATAACAAGTGAACCACTTTTTCAAAGTTCAGTCTAGTATATTCTGGTTTCTGCACAAGTTTTTGGTTTTTTTTAAGTGCTCTACAATGAGTTTTAAGAAAATGCAGGTAAACCCACATGCTCCCTCCTTCATTCACTTCTCTGCTCATAAGACCCCTGCCAGCTGCAATACCCACATACTGAATGGGCTTCCATTTTAACTTGTATTCAGCTGATGAGTTTTTCTTTTCCTTTTTTCCAAATGAGTTTGCCCCAGAAATTTTCACCAAGGTTATTCCAGAAAAGCATGTAGTATTTGCCCTTAAGTAATTAGAAAATAGGAAGGTGAAAATAGGTTAACATTTAAAGATAAGAGAGAGCGCCCCTGCCGTGCTTCTGTGGCGTTTGACATGTGCAGTATCATACATGTCTTTCGTCACTGGCAAAGTGAGAAATCTGGAAGGGGCTATGAAAAGTTGTGTGGCTGCAATAAAATCTTGACTGGCAAAGAGAAGTTTCTGTGGTGAATGTTTCCATGCCCTACAAAGGAATGGGGCAAAATAAAAAGATCAAGGCTTATACCTTGGGTTAATGCGGCAAAAACTATACTATACTGCGCATACCTTGGGTTAATGCGGCAAAAACTATTAAAAAAATTTCAGTGCCACTGAGATGCCATCACACAATCATATTGATTCAAAATGCTTCCTTGAAGCATGGATTTTCAAGCGTTTGCATTTTTCATGCCAGCCAACTTCTATTCTAAGTAGCCATCAGATTTTCATAACCTTCTCCTGGCCACCTCCAGAAACTGTGGTGGTTAGCAGGTTTGCTCCACTGCAATGAAACCGAGTAACCTTTGGATATTCTGCTGTAATATCTGAATCCCACTTACGTATCTTTACAGGGGGAGCCTGAGACTGAGGGAGACTGAACCATGAATTCATTTCTACATGACCTTTGGCCTGCTTCTGACAGCTAAGGAGATTTGACTTCCTGGCTGGCCTACTAGAAGCTCAGGGAATGAGACTTCCCAGTATTTACTACATCATTTTCTAAATCACAGCTTCAGACAGAGTATGATGTAGTACACCTTCTTGGTGGGGAAAAGCCATGTTATGGCCTAGAGGGAAAAAAAAAAGCATATGCCCTCATTCTTGTTAGATGCGGAAAAACAAACCGTCAGGTGCTGAACAGGAAAATAAATACTGTTATGCACCTAGCTTCACACCAAAAAGATATTACTTTGTTGACCTTGCTTGCCTTTTCAATGCCAACTTCAGGTCTATTTGTTAATGCCAGCTTTGAGTAATTCAAAATGTATATAAAACCATTTTCATGAAACCTACAGTTCACGGAAGACAGAGGAAAGGTTGTCCATTTCGTGTGAGGCCTATGATTTCCCTCTTTCCATACTGATTTATATAGCTGCAGGGAGGACTCATGGATCAAGAAGGGTCTTAGTCAGGTAGATCTTGGTTCAAACTGCTTCTGCTATTCATGACTGTGCAAACTTGGAGAATTCAGCTAACCTCTCTGCGCTTTAATTTCCTTATGCCTAAGATAGAGAATACAAAACTCTATCACAATGACAATTATACCTCAAGAAAAACCCTCATCACAGACTACTATAATAAGGTGCTACATGTCAAAACACCCAGAACCAGTAAGCATGCAATGAACACTAGCTTCCTTTCTCTTTTTTCTCCTTCTACACTCTTGGGCTATTACAACTTACACAATAATTGTGTTACTTAAATTCCCTACTACTTCTTTCAAATACAAAGTCCATATTTATTGTTACAGGGGAACAAATACATAAAGCTTAAATCATATTGTGTCATATTTTTTTTAAAGGGTAGCCCAACAAAATGGGACCAAGATTTTCTTGCCATTCGTAGACAGTTAATTTTAGCCTTTATTTTTTTTTTAACATCTTTATTGGAGTATAATTGCTTTACAATGGTGTGTTAGTGTCTGCTGTATAACAAAGTGAATAAGCTATGTATATACATATATCCCCATATCCCCTCCCTGTTGCATCTCCCTCCCACCCTCCCTAGCCCACCCTCTAGGTGGTCGCAAAGCACAGAGCTGATCTCCCTGTGCTATGAGGCTGCTTCCCACTAGCTATCTATTTTACATTTGGTAGTGTATATATGTCCATGCCACTCTCTCACTTTGTCCCAGCTTACCCTTCCCCCTCCCCGTGCCCTCAAGTCCATTCTCTAGTAGGTCTGCATCTTTATTACCATCTTGCCCCTAGGTTCTTCAAGACCTTTTTTTTTTTTTTTTTTAATTCCATATATGTGTGTTAGCATACAGTATTTGTTTTTCTCATTTTGACTCACTTCACTCTGTATGACAGACTCTGGGTCCATCCACCTCACTACAAATAACTCAATTTCATTTCTTTTTATGGCTGAGTAATATCCCATTGTATATATATGCCACATCTTCTTTATCCATTCATCTGTCAATGGACACTTAGGTTGCTTCCATGTCCTGCCTATTGTAAACAGTGCTGCAATGAACATTGTGGTACATTACTCTTTTTGAATTATGGTTTTCTCAGGGTATATATGCCCAGTAGTGGGATTGCTGGGTCATATGGTAGTTCTATTTTTAGTTTTTTAAGGAACCTCCATACTGTTCTCCATAGTGGCTGTATCAATTTACATTCCCACCAACAGTGCAAGAGGGTTCCCTTTTCTCCACACCCTCTCCAGCATTTATTGTTTGTAGATTTTTTGATGATGGCCATTCTGACCAGTGTGAGGTGATACCTCATTGTAGTTTTGATTTGCATATTTCTAAAGATTAGTGATGTTGAGCATCCTTTCATGTGTTTGTTGGCAATCTGTATATCTTCTTTGGAGAAATGTCTATTTAGGTCTTCTGCCCATTTTGGACTGGGTTGGTTGTTTTTTTGATATTGAGCTGCATGAACTGCTTGTATATTTTGGAGATTAATCCTTTGTCAGTTGCTTCGTTTGCAAATATTTTCTCCTATTCTGAGGGTTGTCTTTTCGCCTTGTTTATGGTTTCCTTTGCTGTGCAAAAGCTTTTAAGTTTCATTAGGTCCCATTTGCTTATTTTTGTTTTTATTTCTATTTCTCTAGGAGGTGGGTCAAAACAGATCTTGCTGTCATTTATGTTATAGAGTGTTCTGCCTATGTTTTCCTCTAAGAGTTTTATAGTGTCTGGCCTTACATTTAGGTCTTTAATCCATCTTGAGTTTATTTTTGTGTATGGTGTTAGGAAGCATTCTAATTTCACTCTTTTACATGTAGCTGTCCAGTTTTCCTAGCACCACTTATTGAAGAGGCTGCCTTTTCTCCACTTTATATTCTTCCCTCCTTTATCAAGTATAAGGTGACCATACGAGCATGAGTTTATCTCTGGGCTTTCTATCCTGTTCCATTGATCTATATTTCTGTTTTTGTGCCAGTACCATACTGTCTTGATTACTGTGCTTTGTAGTTTAGTCTGAAGTCAGGGAGCCTGATTCCTCCAGCTCCGTTTTTCCTTCTCAAGATTGCTTTGGCTATTCGGGGTCTTTTGTGTTTCCATACAAATTGTGAAATTTTTTGTTCTAGTTCTGTGAAAAATGTCATTGGTAGTTTGATAGGGATTGCACTGAATCTGTAGATTGCTTTGGGTAGTATAGTCATTTTCACAATGTTGATTCTTCCAATCCAAGAACATGGTATCTCTCTCCATCTGTTTGTATCATCTTTAATTTCTTTCATCAGTGACTTACAGTTTTGTGCATACAGGCCTTTGTCTCCTTAGGTAGGTTTATTCCTAGGTATTTTATTCTTTTTGTTGCAGTGGTAAATGGGAGTGTTTGCTTAATTTCTCTTTCAGATTGTTCATCATTGGTGTATAGGAATGCAAGAGATGTCTGTGCATTAATTTTGCATCCTGCAACTTTACCAAATTCATTGATTAGCTCTAGTAGTTTTCTGGGGGCATCTTTAGGATTCTCTATTTATAGTATCATGTCATCTGCAAACAGTGACAGTTTACTTCTTTTCCAATTTGGATTCCTTTTATTTCTTTTTCTTCTCTGATTACTGTGGCTAAAACTTCCAAAACTATGTTGAATAATAGTGGTGAGAATGGGCAACCTTGTCTTTTTCCTGACCTTAGAGGAAATGGCTTCATTTTTTCACCATTAGGAACAATTTGGCTGTGGGTTTGTCATATATGGCCTTTATTATGTTGAGGTAGGTTCCCTCTATGCCTACTTTCCAGAGAGTTTTTTTTATCATACATGGGTGTTGAATTTTGTCAAAAGCTTTTTCTGCATCTATTGAGATGATCATATGGTTTTTATCCTTCAATTTGTTAATATGGTTTATCACATTGATTGATTTGCATATACTGAAGAATCCTTGCATTCCTGGGATAAACCCCACTTGATCATGTTGCATGATCCTTCCAATCTGCTGTTGGATTCTATTTGCTAGTATTTTGTTGAGGATTTTTGCATTTATGTTCATCAGTGATATTGGCCTGTAGTTTTCTTTTTTGTCACATCTTTGTCTGGTTTTGATATCAGGGTGATGATGGACTCATAGAATGAGTTTGGGAGTGTTCCTCCCTCTGCTATATTTTGGAAGAGTTTGAGAAGGATAGGTGTTAGCTCTTCTCTAAATGTTTGATAGAATTCGCCTGTGAAGTCATCTGGTCCTGGGCTTTTGCTTGTTAGAAGATTTTTAATCACAGTTTCAATTTCAGTGCTTGTGATGGGTGTGTTTATATTTTCTATTTCTTCCTGGTTAAGTCTCAGAAGGTTGTGCTTTTCTAAGAATTTGTCCATTTCTTCCAGGTTGTCCATTTTATTGGCATATAGTTGCCCGTAGTAATCTCTCATGATCCTTTGTATTTCTGCAATGTCAGTTGTTACTTCTCCTTTTTCATTTTTAAATCTGTTGATTTGAGTCTTCTCCCTTTTCTTCTTGATGAGTCTGGCTAATGGTTTATCAATTTTGTTTATCTTCTCAAAGATCCACCTTTTAGTTTTATTGATCTTTGCTATTGTTTCCTTCATTTCTTTTTCATTTATTTCTGATCTGGCCTTTATGATTTCTTTCTTTCTGCTAACTTTGTGCTTTTTTTGTTCTTCTTACTCTAATTGCTTGATGTGTAAGGTTAGGTTGTTTGATATTTTTCTTGTTTCTTGAGGTGGGATTGTATTGCTATAAAATTCCCTCTTTGAACTGCTTTTGGTGCATCCCATAGGTTTTGGGTCATGTTTTCATTGTCTTTTGTTTCTAGGTATTTTTTTATTTCTTCTTTGAGTTCTTCAGTGATCTTTTTGTTATTTAGTAGCATATTATTTAGCCTCCATGTGTTTGTATTTTTTACAGTTTTTTTCCTGTAATTGATATCTAGTCTCATAGCATTGTGGTTGGAAAAGATACTTGATATGATTTCAATTTTCTTAAATTTACCAAGGCTTGATTTGTGCCCCAAGATATGATCTATCCTGGAGAATGTTCCATGAGCACTTGAGAAGAAAGTGTGTTCTGTTGTTTTTGGATGGAATGTCCTATAAATATCAATTAAGTCCATCTTATTTAATGTGTCATTTAAAGCTTGTGTTTTTTTATTTTCATTTTGGATGATCTGTCCATTGGTGAAAGTGGGGTGTTAAAGTCCCCTACTATTACTGTGTTACTGTCGATTTCCCCTTTTATGGCTGTTAGCATTTGCCTTATGTATTGAGGTGTTCCTATGTTGGGTGCATAAATATTTACAATTGTTATATCTTCTTCTTGCATTGATCCCTTGATCATTATGTACTGTCCTTGTCTCTGGTAACAGTCTTTATTTTAAAGTCTATTTTGTCTGATATGAGAATTGCTACTCCAGCTTTCTGATTTCCATTTGCATGGAATCTTTTTCCATCCCCTCACTTTCAGTCTGTATGTGTCCCTAGGTCTGAAGTGGGTCTCTTGTAGACAGCATATATATGGGTCTTGTTTTTGTATCCATTCAGCCAGTCTATGTCTTTTGGTTGGAGCATTTAATACATTTATATTTAAGATAATTATCGATATGTATGTTCCTATTACCATTTTCTTAATTATTTTGGGTTTGTTTTTGTAGGTCTTTTCCTTCTCTTGTGTTTCCTGCCTAGAGAAGTTCCTTTAGCATTTGTTGTACAGCTGGTTTTGTGGTGCTGAATTCTCTTAATTTTTGCTTGTCTGTAAAGGTTTTAATTTCTCCATCAAATCTGAATGAGATCCTTGCTGGGTAGAGGAATCTTGATTGTAGGTTTTTCCCTTTCATCACTTTAAATATGTCCTGCCACTCCCTTCTGGCTTGCCAAGTTTCTGCTGAAATATCAGCTGTTAACCTTATGGGGATTCCCTTGTATGTTATTTGTTGCTTTTCCCTTGCTGCTTTTAATATTTTTTCTTTGTATTTAATTTTTGATAGCTTGATTACTATGTGTTTCAGCATGTTTCTCTTTGGGTTTATCCTGTGTGGGACTCTCTGTGCTTCCTGGACTTGATTGACTATTTCCTTTCCCATGTTAGGGAAGTTTTTGACTATAATCTCTTCAAATATTTTCTCAGACCCTTTCTTTTTCTCTTCTTCTTCTGGGACCCCTATAATTCAAATGTTGGTGTGTTTAATGTTGCCCCAGAGGTCTCTGAGACTGTCCTCAATTCTTTTCATTCTTTTTTCTTTATTCTGCTCCCTGGCAGTTATTTCCACCATTTTATCTTCCAGCTCACTTATCCTTTCTTCTGGCCTCAGTTATTCTGCTATTGATTCCTTCGTGCCCCCCCCCCACCATCTCCCCCAGGGTCCCCACATCACCGCTGGACCCCTAACCGTGGGTGGGTCGCTCTGGGTGTAGGAACTCCTCCCTTCCCCCAGCCGCCCCTCAGGGGTGCCGTCCTGGAGGTCCAGCCTTTACTTTTGCTCTCCCTTCCCTCCCTCCACTCCCTCAGGACCCACACGGCTGGAGGGGGGCCTCAGTGGGCAGAGGATCAGGCCTGGGATCTCAACAGGCTCCCGGGGGCCCAAGTGGGCAGGGGAAAGCTGGCCACGTTCCCTTTTGATCCTCTCCTCTCCCAGTGGTTCCCCAGTTTCCCCCTTCGGGCATGGGATCCCTTCCCCTCCCCCAGCCGCCCCTCAGGGGCGCCAGTCCCGTCCCTCCTCCACGTCTCCTCCCCCCTCACTCCCCCCATGCCCCACATCCTACCCGGTCACTGGGGGTTCCTCCCGTCCCCTTAGGTGTCTGTGGTCCCCTACAGGTGCCTGGTAGATGCCCTAGTTGTCTAGCCCAATTATTGAAAAACTCAACTATTTTGACTTTTTACAGTGTCTGGCAATCCAGACAACCTTTAGCTCAGATTAGCCCGACTACAGCATGGAGAGGAAACGTATTCAGGCTGAGAGGCCTGTGACAAGCTATAGTTAATAAGTTCTCCATGGTGTCAAAAGTAATAATAGTAACATGCCTTTGTGAGTTAAATTAATTTTGGTTTGTGCACTGGCCTGCATATAAATGTGAATGACATTTCCAAAAATGATAAGGCAGGAGTTGAGAAAGAACCAAGTGGTAAAGCAGAATGAGATGCGCTCACTAGAGCAGGGCCGCTCACTGCAGGCATCTGGGGGCGCAGGCAGAGAGATGCAGGGTATTATTACAGCAAAGGTGGCGCCGTGGTGGGAGGGGTTGTTTTAGTTCATTTTTCCCTTTACAAAAAATCCGGAAGAGAGATTGTGTCTTTAGAGAAACTAAAGATGTTTGACATCCTGGCTCCCTGTTTGGTAATGAGAGAGCATCTTCCTGCTAATCTCTGATTTCACGTGTCTTCAACCCACAGATATTTTTTTCCCTCTGCCTGCAAGAGGCAGCTAATTGGTAATAGCTTTTAAATGAATGACCCGTCAAGTGGCATTTTAAAGCCCTAATGGTTGTGTTCATTTCAGAGACTTCTTTGGATTCCCACACACATACCCTGCCACTGGCACAGATAAATATGCTGTCTGCAAAGAGTTAAAAGACACATGTTGAACCCAGGAAGAAAAGATCTTAGGATGACCAACATAGCTGGTGTGATATCTTGTCTTTTTCTGTTTGAGCTCTAATAGTTCAAGGGTTGTGACCAGAAATCAAATTATAAGGAAAATGAAGATTTCCCTGTTAAGTGATTACTATAGATAGGGACTATATAATAGTTTATATTATGTAATTATATAATAGTTTTATATAATATATTATAATAGTTGATATATAAACTTAATAGTTTAAGGAAGAACTATATAATAGTTTAAGGAAGCTGTGTGCCTCCTCTTACTATAAACTTGACAATTCAGTCTAGGCCTCATCCTATAGTAATAAGTCTCCACATTTCTTTCACGTATCTGTCAACACATTTTTTTTTCCTGTCTGTTCAGGAGTACTATTGATATACCACCCAATTTTTAAACTTGTATATACAACTTTCTTTATTTCAATAAAATGAAGAGCTCTGTATTCTAGGCTATACATATTGTTTGATATCCATAGCCATCCTACACAGTCTTGGAAGTATTATCCTCATTTTTTTTTTTTTTTTTTTTTTTTAATCCTCATTTTTTAAAGGAAAAGTAAAGGGATTCCCCACAGTCATACGCCCATTAAGTTACCAAGTCTGCATCTTAACTCAGGTCAGTCTGAGCCTGTGCTCCTGTTGACACATAACCATAAAAACCCTTGCCCTGTTTTCCAGCAATCAATTCACTGTATGTACTATAGGCCTCCTATATAAGCAACTATGTTCTGTACCTTCTACATTTAACTATGCCAAACGAAAACACATCAGCAAAGGAAATAGCTCCTTGGTGGAAGATTTTTCATTAATCTGATGCCTCAGTTCAACAACCTATCTACAGATCATTCTATGCTGGGCCCTGGTGATACAGAGATGAATTAGATACAGTTTTTCCACTTAAGGAGTTCATAGGCAACAAGGAAGGGATGATGCTGTCTGGTGGTGAGGAGTTCAGAAGGGATCGTTAGAATATGAATGAGGTGGATTATAAAGGATGACTAGGAATTCAACGGGTCAAGAATAAGGATTTCCAGTCAGGGGAAGAAGGGTGAGCATATGAAACATTCAGAGAGAAATAACGTCTGGCTACGATCTAGTGCATGTGAGAGGAGAATGATGGCGGCAGGGGCTAAGCCACAAAAATAAATAAGGGTAATATTTTAGTGCTTTGAATTTGGAAGTTAACATTTTACTCTGATAGTTGGCAACCAGGAGGGTATTAAACCTGCCAGTGGCCGTATCAGCTCTATGGCTTAGAAAGCTAATCCTTTGGCAGTATGACGATGAATTGAAGGCTCTTGCTTCCAGAGGCAGAGTTCATGAAATTACGTGGCAGTGAAAGTAAGAACTCAAATTTGAAAAAGTGTTTAAGAAATGATTTATAGAACTTTGTTTTCAATTAGACAGAAGAGTGAGGGCTTGAAAGCCATTGAAAGTGATTCCACCTCTAGCTTGGTTAACTGAGAAGTGAGCAAATGGGGCAATAAATGAAATTACAGAAAGATGCATTAATTTTAAGAATAAACATTAAGTTCTATTTTGGACATGTTGATTAAAACAGAATTCATTTCCATTTTAGATCATATTAACACCCTACTTCTCCCCCATCACAAACTTGTTTAAGTGCTTTATATATATCATATTTAATGTTCTCCTAAATAGTACCCTACCCACCATCAACCTACATTGCTTAAATTTTCCTGATTCCATCATCTCCTTACCAGTCTAGTATTTTTCTAAATTGCTTATAAATAAAGCCAGAAGTCATGTCCTTTCTTCAAAGGAAAGAAATCTCCAAGGAAAAAATGTCCTGAAGAACAGAAAGTGAAGAAAACAACCTTCATCCTTGCCATTGAGCTAGTACATTTTCTAGCTTCCTCAGGAACTTCCCAATTTCCATTTCCACTCCTCCCAGTGAGCAGCCAAGGATAATAAACCACTACAAGCACCTGCTCCTTCCTGAGCTGACCCAAGCTCAAGGTCACTGAGGGGTGAAGCGGGGGACAAAATCCAAGCCACGTTTTACCCAAGGATAGGATTCAGTGGACTTCAACTCGGAGAGACCCACCGTGTGAGGAGACCCTGAGCTCCCCTGCAGAAGCAGGACCTCAGGCGGGGCCCAAGTGCAGTGAGATGGGCATCTCCACATAGACATCTTACCAGGCCCCCCAGCTGGCTGTCCATGTCCACAGCTCTTCTGTGTGTCCAAGAACAAACTCATAAGAGGGCTGACTGAGAGTGAGAAGTCTGTATCAGCTTTCATATGACATTATCCTTCTGCTAATTAATACAACAAAAATATGAGTGTCTGCTATGTGCCAGACACTGTACCCCGCACCAGCTGAGTAAGGAACACACAAAGATGGATATAATTGTATTTTGTAAAAACTCATTCTTAATTTTTGATGGATAGAAACGCTAAGAATAAAATAACGAGCATGCACTGTGCACTTAAATCATATTCTAGGCATCATTCTAAGCACTTGATGTATCTCCTCTCATTTGATCCTCACAACCACCAGTTGAGATCAGTACTATCATTATCCCCATTTTATCCAGTAGGAAACTGAGGCTTAGGGAGACGAAACAACCTACCCTAAGTCACCTATAGCTAGGAAGTGACAAACCAGGGTTTCAAATCTAGGTCTATCTGACTTTAGACTCCAGCTCTAAACCTCTACTACCTGTAGCCCAACAGGTGCTTCAGCCACAGACCCATCCCTACACCGTATCCATTGACCTCTGGCCACATGAGAACAGAGAATACGGCACTTATCATGTGTTTAGAGAAGGTGGCTTGCTTTTATATTTTTCTAATTCACTGCTTAAAATAATCCCTTTCTTGCACTTATTTATCCTTCTTTTTGCAGAAAGCTTATCCTTCTACCTATTTTTTCCTTATTTGACCTCACCAAATCCCTATGAGGAGAAAAGAATATAATTGATTACCCCCTTCTGATTCAAGATGATGTAATACATCTCCTTTTAGTCGATACATTTAACTCAGGCAACCTCAAGAACGGAAAGGAGAATCAGGGAGCCTGTGTTTGGACGTACTTCTGCTCCTCTGAGAAACCCTTTCATCTCAAAAGTCTGCAGATATCCATGGAAGACCTTGAGACGGTCATTCAGGCATTGTAGCCTGCTGACTCCTGTGCACTCAGGAAGACATGAAAGCAATTACAAATTGCTTAACAGAGGATGCATAATATTAGAGATGAAGAATCTGGCTGTGAACACTTCCACCAGGGATATGCTGCCATGTGACTTTTTTTTTCCAGTTCAGCACCTTGTGCTAATAGTATCTTACAGGCTTAGTGTCAGAGACTATTGAACAATGACCCAATATAAAAAGAAAATTAAACTTTCACGAGATTTGCCACATAGAAGAAAAAGCATGGACTTTGATGCTTAACAAACCTGTGTTCTGGGTTCTAATAACCATGTTACGTTAACAAAGTTACTCCACAGGGCTGAGCCTCAGTTTGTCCATTTACGAAGTAAAGATCATGATAACCTGTATTTCATGGCTGTGAAGATATGGAATAAATTATATGAAGTATCCAACACATAGAAGCTAATCTGTAAATGGCAGCCCGATATTAACAATGACTAACATCTATTGAGCACTTCCTTTGTGCCAGCTTCTGTATGCATAGCACGTATATTCACTCTTTAATCCTCACAACAGTCCTTTAGTTTATTATCATTCCCATTCTACTGATAAGGATACAGAGTCCCACGGAGGTTAAGAATGTCCCCAGATCACAGCTAAGTAAGTGATAGGTCAAGATTTGGACTCGGCAGCCTTACTGCAGTATTCACTGTGGTACTAACTGTCTCTAAAAATCAGTTTTGAGAACCTCATACCTTTTAGGAATAAAAGCCTAACCTCCGGTCCATTTTCCTTTCTTGATGTACCTTATTTGGAACCACAGGAAACTCTTTCTCAATGACCCCATGAAAAATTGTCTCTGGTTACCTCTGTAAGCTGTTCAGTTTTACCCTCACACACAAACGAGTATTCTTAATTTATACTAGAAACAACTTCTTTCAGAAAGATTTCCCACCTGACCCTGTACCACTGTCACCTACAAGGGACATCATTGGCTCATTTCTCTGCCTTTAATTCACTCTGGATAAGTTTGAAAGTAACCCTTTATAGTATAGTACATTCTTTACATTTTTTGTGTTTTTTTCCCATAAGCTTAAACCTATAAGACTCCTCTATCTTCAAAAAGTAGTCATGTGTACCTATGATTCATCATCTTCGGACAAATCTTTTCAAATATTTCAAGGACTCTGACGGCCTAATGGCTTTTTTCAGATAACAATTTTACACATATTGTTTTTAGCTTCAAATTCAAAATGATGTCCCTTAGATTTCACATATTCTTTCTCCAAGTCAAAAGATTTTGGGGGGGGTCATCTGAAGTTTATATGGTGATTTTTTTTAATTTATGTCATTTTTATTTATTTGCCAAGAATATGCATGAAAGCAAGGATGACCTCAGGCTCTTAATTTGTCCCTTTGCAGAATTTATTGAACAATAATGGTTACTACTTTTCTAAGAAAGAGTTCATGGAAATCTGCAAACTACTTTAAGGTACAGTGTTGGCAAACATGCTTTTATGGGATTTCAAATGTGAAAAAGTTCTCCTTTTAAATTTTTATATTGGGACATCCCTGGTGGCACAGTGGTTAAGAACCTGCCTGCCAATGCAGGGGACACGGGTTTGAGTCCTGATCCGGGAAGATCCCACATGCCGCAGAGCAACTAAGCCTGCGTGCCACAACTTCTGAAGCCCGCACTCCTAGAGCCCGTGCTCCGCAACAAGAGAAGCCACCGCAATGAGAAGCCCATGCACCGCAACAAAGAGTAGCCCCCCTCTCAGCAACTAGAGAAAGCCTGCACGCAGCAACAAAGACCCAACACAGCCAAAAATAAATAAATAAAATAAATTTATAAATTTTTAAAAATTTTATATTGATCTCCATTAACAGGATATCACATAATAAAATCCTAGATGAAAACCATAGGTAAAAACTAAATCCTAACAAAATGATAAAAATCACCTGATGAAATTGGCCAGAAATTTATGGGTCCGTTTTCTCAGTCACATTTTCTAGACGCTAAGTTTCCTTCATTAAAAATATGATGTTCAGGGCTTCCCTGGTGACGCAGTGGTTGAGAATCTGCCTGCCAATGCAGGGGACACGGGTTCGAGCCCTGGTCTGGGAAGATCCCACATGCTACAGAGCAACTAGGCCCGTGAGCCACAATTACTGAGCCTGCGCGTCTGGAGCCTGTGCTCCGCAACAAGAGAGGCCGCGACAGTGAGAGGCCCGCGCACGTGATGAAGAGTGGCCCCCACTTGCCGCAACTAGAGAAAGCCCTCGCACAGAAACGAAGACCTAACACAGCCATAAATTAATTAATTAATTTAAAAAAAATTAACCTATCTTTAAAAAAAAAAAATATGATGTTCAAAGTTGAAAACCAGAATGCCATTACAAATAAAAGAGGAAAATTATCAGTTTAAAATGCCTTGAGTTACAATTGCATAACACACATTCTTAAAAATTCTTTTAGTCTTCATTTCGCCTAAAAATCTGTGATGTCCTTTACATAACAATAAAAACAAAAACCTGACATCTCAGCAGGTCACTCCAGCTGTCAGTCTGAATACATGCAAAATGAAGCAAATAAGATACACCTATGTGCTTTCTTTGTCTGAAGAGGATAGCTTCCAAGCAAATTCACATCACACGCGTTTGCAGATAGACTATATTTTTGCACTGTGTGATGTAGTGACATCCACATTTCCATGCAAGGGACCATTGAATTCCCTAATGATCTGATTTTCTTAACGATGAGCACCAGTGAACTTTCCCCTAGGCAAACCAGATGGAAACGAAATTGTTTCTGCAAAATGAACAATTTGTGAAATGTTGGCAAATTGAATTCCAAACATACTTAGAAATGATCTTGACTTCCTCTGTAAGTCTGCCACAACACGCAGTGCATTTAAGGCCTACATGAGAAATACACTAATTATCTGCATAACCTTTAAGGAAAAATAAATGAGAACAGAAGATCACCACTGGAGAGAGAAAAGCCAAAAACTCTGATAAAGTAGTAATATGTAGATGGGACCATTTCACTAAGAAACTGAGATTAATGTAGATGTTGTTAGAGGTGGTCACTTATCACCTTTGAGACTGGTGATCTATTTTGTGAAGGGGGTAACTCAAGTTAAGCAAAGTTCTTCACTTTGCTTCAAGTCAGTTACATAGCCAAGATGAAAATATAAATTCAAATGCCTAATCTATATGCATATAATTTGCAACTCCATATATTTTCATCTTTATCTGAAAACTGAATTAACTGGGCTGTTCATGAGAAAGATTTTGTTTCCATTATCCACAATCTGATTATATTACTATTTTCACAGTGACACTGAAACTATCAAGTAGATGCAACATGCTTGTGGTACAGAAGATGCACTGTACTTTTTTCTTTATCTCAAGTAAATAATCCTTACAAATCTCCTAGTATTCCATCTATGGAGGGTTACAACGCCCCTGGAAATGGCCATAGTCATAATTGGAATTTGTACCTATTCAGAAATTCAAATATTCCACCTCAGCTATTATATCATCAAGTAATGAGGATTCTTTTGCATCTTTACAAGAGCCAGCTACTCAATGTCTAATAATGTAGTGGAAACTATTTAAAAATGGTTATTCTACTGATATTAAACTAGTAAAAAAATGATATTAATACATTTTGTGTACAGGTTTAGTATATCGAAGCTCTTTTCTTTGATTTCATTTTATTCTTACCAGTTCTTTACTAGAAAATGTAGTTGCATTATTATATATAAATCTAGTTAGAGTTTCTCTCCAACCAAACTAGCCAAATTCCCAGTGTTACTCATGTATCATTTTTAAAACCTATTCCCAAACAGTAACTGTTTTCTCTTTGGCTCTTTTATGTTTTTGTCCTGTCTAGTTTTTCCACTAATGATACTTATACACTGTCCTTGCCATGTCTACTCTCTCAGAAAGCTTGATCCCCAAGATTCCACTTCCATATTCTCTTTGCCTTTAATAAGAAACCCAAATGATATCTTAACTCTAAAGAAACTTTATTGTCAGCTATGTGCTAGACAGTTTTTTGTTTTTGTTTTTACATCACTAGTGCATATAGCATAGCTTTTCATTTTTTCCCCATCAGAGTCTTGGCCAACTGATTCCAAATTTTTCTTACAATAACACAAAAACTAAAAATTGCCATTTTCTCTGTCCTATCCCTTTTCTACAGTAAGACACAATGGCTCTTGACCTGTAACTTTATATCGACTTTTAACCATACGGCAGATGCTTTGTTAGGCAAAACTGATGAAAATATAAGCCTTGTTTAATGAAAGAGGCAAATAGGGAACAGGCATCTTGTGTATAATATTACAAGTGCTATACTGAGAGTTTAAAAAGGTGTCATTGAAACACAAATAGAGAAGAAAAGCCAAACTCTGATGAGAATGGCCAGGGGATGACTCAGTAGAGATGACAGCTGAGAATTAAGAGGAGTCCAGTAGTAAAACAAAGGAAGGGAGGTTATACCAGGCAAAGGAAGCAGATGTCCAAAGATATGAAAGCGCAAAAGAACATGGCGCAATCAACAACATGCAAAAGTTCTTGTTCTGTTGCCTGCAACCCAAAATGAATTTGCTTTCATGTAGTAACATTTCTGTTGTATAAGTGTGCATCTCCTTTGCTATTTCTTTATATAATACTTTTATCATTTTCCTTTGTATGTCCATGGGCTTCATCCTCTGCTCTGGTGTCATCTTCATAGGTTGTCCTTTGTATTTTCAAAAATCTGTTCAAGTGAGACCACCCTTTCCAAGAGTCTGTCAGAAGGGCAGTTGTGTTTAACCTGAACCCTCCTACTTCTGCTCTCTTAATTCTTCTTGCTCATATAGATTATGAGAACCAGAACAGTCAGAAAGCTGGTCTTCTTCTTCCCCTGCTACACATTCACACATCTAACCCATAATCCATCCCTTTCCAAAAATCCATCCCCCCACTCCTGTGGCATTCTTCCCCTACTGATGGGTATCAAGAACCCCCAGACCAATCCCTTCAGGAACGTTCACTTCCCTCTTTATTGTCAAGTACTTGCACTTTATTGGAAGATAAACAAACTGGCCTTTCCCCCCACCCCTTACTCTCTTTTTCAAGTTTCTTTTCTCTCCTCTATTCCTTTCTCTATTTTTTCCCCACTGCCTTGCCTCTCCAACCTCAACTTATTGGCTTTTTCCCCCCGTCTTCTCTCCTTTTTCAAGGCTCCCATTTGCTATGGACAGACCCCTTGGCAAGCTGAAGCCAGAAGTGGAAAAACTGGACTTGGCCCCTCTGACCTCCCTCACCTTGCTTAAATGCCTTTTCTCCCCTTGACAGCTTCTGTGTGACTAGCCTAGTGCATAGCATGCTCTTTTTGTTGCCTTCTTTTTGGTTCTCTTCTCCATGATTGTAAGCGCCTCTTGGCTCACAGGTGGGTCTCATGTAATCCTCACGGAAAGAAAGAGCAGGTACGATTCATCTATTTTAATGGTGCAGGAAGAACTTGCTTGCAGCGCCCCCCTGAGGTGGTTGGTGGCAGAACTCAAGTCTACGGAGCATTTACCTTCCCTTTCACCCAGACCTCCCTAAGAAGAAGGAAAACCTTCCTGGGGCAATGGTGTCTCCTACTTGTGTGGTATTACCATTCCTTCTGGATTTCTTGGTCACCACCCCAGAACTGAAAAGGGAAAGTGTTCTTTGGATAAAACAGCACCTTGGCTTCTGAGTTCTCTCTGTCAAGACCCTATTCCCCCATGGTACCTTTCACGTTAGTTAGGGTGCACCAGTAAACGTAGCTATGGAGTGACAGAGGTCAGGGTACTAAGTCTTTGCAGTTGTTGAGCATGATTAGTAAACATTTAATGCTGCTCTACCAGAAAGACTGTGTATAAATCATTCAAATGCTTATCTCTGCCAGTAAAAATGACACTTCTCAGAGTTGAAAGTGCCAAACTATGCCTTCCAAGGATTACCTGGTATTGTTTTTCATGACTGCTCCAGCACCAATGGCCCATCTTCTGGCATATCATTTATTTACAATGGCTTCCTTTATAATTGCATAGGTCAAATTTGCGTTTTTATGTAGAAATAGGTTGCTCATATTTCAAAATTACTTAGTATCCACACTTCCGGTTTCAAAGAAGATAACGCTGGTTCCCATGATCCAAATAACTATCTGGAAGAGGCCCCAAAAGTCACATGAAGACAAGAAAATAGAATATTTAAAATTGGGTCTGACCTAGAAAATCAAGGACATGTAGTTAACAGAGAGAGAATGTTAAAGGGACAAAGCAACTTGGTCTCTTTAGATACTTTCCACAAACGTTCTCCATTATTTCCCTTCGCTTCACGTGTCCTCATACAATTCGGTCATTCACCTGGATTTCTACTTAGGCTCTCTGACTAATTAAGGCAGCATCGCTAGCTATGGAGACATACTCACCATCTTTGGCGATTTTGCCCATCTCCACTCACTTGGATAAATCTTCCATAACCCAAAGAACTGTCAACTAAAATTTAATACCATGATGGATTGCCATGTCATCCTCTAGGGGGCAAAACAGCGTTTTATATTATTTTAAAGGACTCCTAGAGATCTAAAGCTTTAGGGGAAGGGAATGAATGGTGGAATTTCAGGCCCCAAAGCACACTACAGAATGAAGAATCTCTTGACAAGGACATTGCCAGGACTCACTTTCCATTCTACATTCTGGTCGCGTTCCCCTATCTGCCACTCGAAATTCACATTTGAAATTAACCACAACAAATTCCTCTACCTTCTCTATACTGGTCCTTCCAAATATATATTTCTAAAATGGCACTAACCATTTTATGTTGAACTTTTGTTTTTATGCTTGTCCCCCTCAACACAGAGTAAGTTCCTTAAGGTCAAGGACAAGTTTTCATCATCCATTCTTCCTAGTACCTTGCACCATGACTGACATATTGAAAACACAAAATAAGCATTTGGCAAACTGAATTAATGAAATATAAGCATTGCTCATTTTCTACTAACCACAGAAAGTGAAATGGATCACTAATCATACTTCTGAAAACACTGTTTAGAATTCATTCATTTATTTCTATTAATTATGTAAGGCTAGGCTACAGTAAGAAGTTGGCCCAAACATGTAATGGTTCAGCGAAAGAAATTTATTTCTTGCTCACTCAGTAGTACAAAGTGGTTCCACATTGGCAGGTAGGGTTCTTTTACTGTGCCATTTGGGGATCCTGGCAAATTGAACTTCTGCCATCTATAGCATGTGGTTTCGAAGGTCACAGAGGTCACTGTCTCAGTCATAGGAGAGAAGAAAGATCATACAAAGTAGTTGTGGGGGATTGAGTCTAGAGGGGCACACTTCACTTCTGTTCACAGTTCATTGGCTAGAATCCAATCACAAGAACTCATCCAACTGCAAGGAGGGCTGAGAAATGTAGTCTAGCTATGTGTCCAGGAAGAAGAGAATGGATTTTGACAAACAACTAGTAGTCTCTGCCAGAGTTGAGCACTCAAATATGTATGCATTCTTTGTCTCAATGAATATGTGCTAATCATGTCTTATATGCCAGGACTATGCATATAGATTAAAAGGGTACTGTATAAAGATGATCAAATTCATGTAAGTGAGATACAATCCAATAATCACACAAATCAATATCCGATTGCTGTATATCATTACAGTTACTGGGCATGATTATAGTAGATGATAACTATAGTCAAAACTTCAAAAGAAGAGTATAAGGAACGACTAAAGAATGTTTAAGAAAGGCTTTATTTAGTCTGGGAGTCAGGTAAGGCTTCTGTAAATAAATGTTGAGGTAAGGTCTGAAAGGTGAGTAAAAGTTACATAAAAGGGAGAATAACAAAAGGACCGAAGGTGTCAAGCAAAAGGAACTGTTCATATGGTGGTGCTAAGAGTACAGTTAACATGACTTATTTCATGATATGAAGAAGCCTGATATGAAGAGGCTGAGGAGTAAGCAGGAACAAGACCTTGAAGAATATTTTAACTGGTGGTAAAGTTGTGGGTCTTTTTCCCAAGAGAGACAGAAGACCTACTTGAGGATTTTAAGTAGATTTGTTATTTAAGAGGCCGACTCTGCCCACTATATTCCAGGAGTAAATTGAAGGAGAACAACTTAGAGACTATTAGAATATCCCAGATGACAGATTATTGGATTAGGGGGTAAATACTCTAATATTGAAATATTAGAGATTTATTGGAAAAGGATGGAAACAAGTGAACCCACTTGAGAGATTTCTAATAGGTAAAATCAGATCTCTAAAGAAGTCAATGGTCGGTGATAATGCCCAGTTTTCTGGCTTTAGCAACTGTTTGGAGGCTGTTACCAATACTGAAATAGAGTGAACCAGGCTTGTGAGAAATGTAATGAAATTCAGTTTTTGGCATTTGAGTCTAAGATCTTTATTTAACGTACTAATGTGGAAATGACAAGTAAGCAGTGGATATATAAGTCTGGAGTCCAGATAAAAGATCTGAACTGAAGAAACAATCTTGGGAATCACTTCCGGATTGTTAACTAAAGCCATAGACTGGGATAATATCAGTTTAAGAAGAAAAGAAATGAGCTTGGGCTAGAATCAGTGGCCAGAGAGGCAGATAAATCAAGAAAGTCTCCAGAATTACAGAATCCAGGGAAGAGAGAGAAGTCAACAAATCCTGCTGAGAGTTCAGGTTAATGAAACCTGAAAAATATATATGACCTACCAAGATGGATGTCATTTGAAAACTTGGCAGAAACCATTTCAATTCAATAAAGTAAGGAAGAAATCAGTAGAACATGAGCAAATAGGGACAGTGATTGTAGGCAATTCATTCAAGAAGTTTGGCTTCTCTAGATAGTGCCTATTTCAACCACCCTCTTCCCTATATATGGCACTATGTATGGGGAAGAAGGTAGTTGAAATAGGATTTTTGTTATAATAGCAAGCACTCACATAGTACGTTTTATGTGCCAAGCACTCTTCTAACTACTTTACTTTGCCTTGTATTTTACCATGTTTATTTTGTTCCTTGGTTTTGTATGCTTTATTGTGTCCTGGTATCTAGGACAGTGGTGGCCCATAGGAGATGCCCAATAAATGTTTGATGAACAAATATTTAATGCCTGTGTCTCAGTCCAGTACTCTCTCCATCACTCTGTACTGCACTGTACTGTTATTTTAATAGGCATTTTGATTTTCTATTTTCATCATTTTTAGAGCACTTGAGAATATCCACTTTTCTGCTGTTAATTCTTATTTCTAATAGGACTACAAGTGTATCTCTTCATCAAAGTAGAAGTGAAAGATATAGTGAAAAAATTTTGAAGATATAAATCATAAATAGAAAGCTGTCCTTAATTAAATTACATACATTTTATACTTATAGAAGAGTAACTTGTTTAAGTGCTTAGAGACTTTGCACATGTATCCCCGTGCCTGGAACATTCTTGCCCTGTCCTTCAAGGGGTTCACATTGACTCTTCCTGTGGAATCTTCCCATCTCAGCTCAGGTATTGGCTCTTCAAGCACACTTACATGTCACCAACCCCCCATATACACTAGCTCTAGCTGAAAGGGGAAAGCTGAAAGACTTGTCCTAAAGCTACATTTGCATGGCAAGCACATTTGTTTTACAAAGGATGTTTATTTGGGGTGGCTGGAAAAATTTATCTTTGATTATTGGGGGTACAAATCTCCAAATAAAGTCTTCCTTCCTTAATTCTATCACTAGACCCTGGCAAGTTTCAACCTTCTCCTCTTTGTCTCCAGAGTATTTGTGTTACCTGTTCAGTGCAGTTAACACATGATATTGTTATTCTGTTTAAATTTGTCTTTCTACTACATTCTGAACTTGTTTAAAGTCATCTTATTCCTCTAGGTATCTATGGAACCTAGACTAGACCCTGGAAGGGTTTATGATGGAACTTAATCATTGCTTAGTAAGAAATGAATGAATAGTTGAATGAATACGAAGTTAATCAATTACATAGTAACCTCACAAAATAAGTATTAAAAGAAATAACATAGTCTCATTCTCCTGAACCATTTACTGTCCATTTGTACACTAGGCCAGATTCAGTCTTTTTAGCCTGGGTACATCCACAGCAACATTTCACACTGTGACCATCTGGACCATTAGATGTAAATACCGATTTGGCAGATACTTCAGGGGTAGGAGAGTAGTTATGGGAATAAAATGAATTTGAAAGATACTACCACACAAAGGATATATTTAAAGCCACCCTATCTGTTATTAAAATTAAAAACCTGACATTGACCTTTCCTATAAATGAATAATATCTTTGTATTTTTACAAATGGAGACTATGCAAATAGTCTAGATTTTCATTTTGAGAGATTGGACTGCCATTTGTCTGTCACCTCTAAATAGATGCCCAATCTCAGAAAAAAACCTTCTATTCAGAGAGAATATCTCCAGTTTAACACATAGAAAAATCTTAAGATTAACATAAATAGAATATGTCCTTTTAAAATGTCACAGCATTAAGTCAATTCAGATACCTTTTTAAAACTCATTCAAAAGTACAGCATTTCCAACAAGTGTGTGAACTTAGCCCCATCTGCAAAGATCATTAAAGTGAACACCTCTCTTTACACATAAAATGATGGATGGTGCTATAAAAGCCAGCAAATATTCATTTATTCAAGTATTCATTCATACTGTTCTAGTATCTATAATGCTTTTCAAAAAAGAAAGGTATTACTGTAGTTGTCTATATTAAATCATTAATTCATGTCTACTCTATTCAGTGGATGCTTTTAAAAAAATATCAGTATTATCAAGCTGCTCAGAACAAAGGTGATTTCTGATTGTCAGCTCCATATTCTAAAAGAGGAGGTTAATTTCTCTGAATCTCACAGTTGGAACTTTCTAACACTGACTGGCAGTTTCCACCTAGTGATCAAGGCAATTGACTAAAATAAATTATACATAAAGCTGAGATCTCTAATAGTAATAAGACCCCTTCATGAGCTAATCATACCAGCAAAAGCACTCATCTGTCGGCTGCAACCCCATAGGGTCTTGAAATTATCTTATAAAAACTGCACTTCCAGAAATGTTTTCGTTTCCAGTTTCATGAAAGGACTAACAGAGCCATGTCTACAGCATTAGGAACAAAGAAAGACCTCTGAATATATTCATTAGTTGACTTGTTGATTAACTAGAAACACTGTTGATATATCGAGTACTAGTGTCCATGCTGTTTACAAAACAAGACTGGTGAGGCTCTCTTTTCAATGCAATCAACCAACAGTTATTTCTAAGCCCCTATCATGTGCCTTATAAGGTAGTATCAAGTACAATCCCTCTTCTTCTGGAGATTAGGATGAGGGGAACTCACAAATATGAATAGGGGAAAATATCTCTAGGCACCATACTACTGGCTATAAAGCAATTAATTACTAGTAGAAATCCTTGTGCACTATGGACATACTTAAAGATATGGAACTTGGACTAGGGCTTAATGGTTGGGGTAATTTAATTAGGCATAATAAGGGACTACAGATATTGTAGATGAATTTCCTAAGCAAAAATCTGGTGATGAGAAGGAAGATAGCTCATAGAGACGTAGTCATTGCTGTGGTGACCCCTCCATACACACACAGTCTTGCACCATCTTCATGATGAAGCCATTTATTCCACTGGCCAAGAGTGTTGATGGCTGACACTCATAACAACTGAGTTCCTCCTCCTTAGAATCTCCCTCACAGCTGAGGAGACCCTGGTCCAAGATGTGGGGAAAGGCCACATCCAAAGACTGGTGGATTCAGGAGCATAAAACTCATCTCTTCAGAATTTAGAACATCTCTGAAGAGCTATTTTAGCTCCAGAACTTCCCATAGGATCGACTGAGGCCTTTGGCGTGACTGCATCATAGCCCAACTTCTCCACCCGAGCCATCCTGCTTTCTGCACTTTCCCACAGGTGTTGATTCAAAGGACACATCCCAATCTCCCACTTGCAAATCAGTTTGCTTCCATGGAGAACCCAACCTGTGGATACTGAGGACATTGACTATAATTGATAGTAGGGAATCTGCATTTATTCCATCAATAGGCATATATGGCTCTGCTCTGTGCCAGCCATCTCTTGTGGATCTCATACTCTGGTGGGGAAAACCTCAACAAAATAGAACTTCAAGCAATATGTGCTAGGATGAAAAAAAAAAACCAGGGCACGGGGGTAGGTAGTGTGAGTGTTTAAGAGTGGATGGAACCTCTTCAGATAGCGCAGCCATATAAAACGTCTCTAAAGAGGTGACATGTAAAGCAGAAAGCTGAGCAAACTAATAGAACAATCCATGATAGTGTCTGGGGGAAGAATACTGCAGGCAGAAGGAAGAGCATAGGCAAAGGGTCTGAGGTCAAAGTGTACCTAACAGGTTTGGAGGAGAGGAAGTAAGATTGGGAGTATAATGGTAGGAGATGGAGGGGTCAGACCCCCATCTATATGGCCTTTAAGTGTAAGGAATACAGATTATTCTAAGTGAAATGGGAATACATTGAAGGGCTTTGAGTAGGATTGTCTCATGACCAGATTTCCACTTTAAAAGGATCAGTCTGCCTTTTGTGTGAGGAAGAGTCTAGAAAGGAGCAACAGTTGAAACAGAGTGGCTATCAGGAGGCTATTAGAGAAGTCTAGTTCAGGAATTATGTGATGATTTAGACTTAAGGTTACCAATAGTCATGGTTTGCCTGGGACCGAAGTTTCCCAGTGTACAGAACTTGTGAGGCTTAAACCAGTAGAGTCTTGAGCAAATGAGGGTGGTTGGTCACCCTTCTTGAACTAGAATGATGGCCCTATAAATGGGGAGATACGGTCAAATTCAAAGTATATTCTGAAGATTGAGTAGGTAGTGAAGTTGAAGAAAAAGATTTGGATAGTTAGGGCAAAGTATAGAGCTTCTTGAAAGCCAGGAAGATGGGTTTGGACCTTTGAAAGATTAGCTTGGCATTAGTATGTGGTCTACATTGGACTTTGGTGAGACTATGACTTAAAGAAATCTTTGCTCAGACTATTTCAAAAGAGATGAGAGAAGTATTTAGGGCATAATCTCACAGAGTGGACATGGAGGTGGAGGGGATAGAAGTAGTAGTGGAGGCCATGGTGTAGGGTGATGGTAGTGATGGCAGCAAATGGTAGAGATGCAGGTCATATTGGAAGTGGAGGTGGTGAGGGTAGAGGTTATGCTGATGATGGTGGCAGAAAAAAGTGAAAGAAAAAATACAGTTGAAGATACATTACCCAAAAAGAGAAATGTCAAGACTTGTGGGCTGAATGACTAGAGGAAAACAAAAGGTAAGGTAGCCACTGGAAACAGATTAGTTAGTGACCCTGACAGGTAAGGGTATTGAAAAGGCAACCAGTTGAGGGGAGGGTTTGCTGATGAACATCCACTTAGTAAGACAATCTAAAAGTGAAAGGAGAATATCCTAGTGGGCGGGTCAATTAGGAATATTAGTTTCTATCATTCCAGATGACAGTCTGATAGTAAAGAAAACTCAGGATCAAGTCAAAAGCCTTTGAGCATTAGCTCCATGCTGACACATCAGGTAACCCTATGTAAACCGAGTTTAAAAATTTTAAAGCACTGAAAAGCAACTTCAGTTGATTAACATAAAAATACATGCTTAATTTGGTATACCAATTATGATGATTTTATGAGCAAATGAAATCTTACATGTTCAAGTTCCTAAGTTAATGAATTAAATGGAGATCTGTAAAAGGTGCTAAAATAAGTACTTTTCTCTATTTCCCTTTCTCCCAAAATATCCACTTTGAAATTCAGTCGCTCATTCTTCCCCCATCCCATAGCTTTAAAATTACAGGTAACTTGACATATTTCTTCTACTTGAGGTATGGTTTTTCAAACTGCAACTGCTTTCTTCTGAAACTAAATATGTAAAAGCTTAAAGATTCCCTATATATCCTAAGATTGAAGAATAAAAGTATACTAGAAGTTATGACAACTCTTTGTTTAGAACACCTGAGATGCCTGTAAATTGTGGAATTAGATTATGGGCCACGAAGAGCGGTGTCATTTAAGAGAGAACACCTGATTAGGATGCTTAGAGTGACGTGGTTCTCCAGCATTCCCCCAGGAAGGCTATTGTGGCAAATAGACTCCTGCAAAAAGAACCCTCCTGATGAGCATTTCTGAGAGCAGTGTTGTTCATTTACCTTTCTCTTGTCTCCTAAGGTTCAGGTGAATTTGTCCATCCTTTGTATTAATTTCTGTGCTATCGAGGCCCGTTCTGTATTTTCAGAGACTATGAAATGTAATCTAGTCCACTAGATTCTCCTGATGTGTACATTAATTCCTAGGGGTGAGTAGGCACATTAGAAGTAACTCTCTATTATCTACACTAGTGGAAGAGAGGTATGACCTAGATAATTCAAAATGGGGGAATTAGCTCCAATTTCCATGTATTTACTTTTTGAAAATATGTGGAAAGTGATAATTCAGGGAAGGACCTTGTCTTCAAGGAGTTTTTAGTCATGTGGGGAAATTAAGACATGCACAGTTAGACCAAAAAAAGTCCGTAGTAACACAAGAGATATGTGGGTAAGGTGCTATGGGAACTCAAGGAATGAAAGAACCATGGCTATACACACATGTGGTGATATTTTCAAAAGCATTACATAAGCAGAAAGTACCATTTCTCTCTTCCTCTCTCTCTCTCTCTCACGTGCGCGCACGCGTGCACACACACAGACGTTGAATATATTACTTCTCACCTATCGATAAATTATAGAACAGGTAGATACCCTTTCCTTTTTGAAAGATGGATTTAATGAGTACCCAAAAAAAAAGGAATTGCATTTTCTTAATTTGTTGGATTACATCTAGGCAGTTAATTTAGCCAATTTAACATATGTCAAGATACAGAGAAGGCCAAAAACAGCCATATTAGGAGTACAACAGGAGAAGACCTGAGGCTGTGGCCTTCTGTACCTCATTCCTATGTTAGAAATCTATCTGCAAAAGTCTGACACAACCATTACCTTCTTTGGAATTACTATTGGAGGGGGGGTGGGCAGGGAAAAGATACAAAGAAATAAACCCTGATTTGCCATACATATACTTAATCCCGTATGTCAGCGAGCAGTCTAGCACCTCCAGCATCTGAGAATACAACAAACTGCACATCCTTGCCCCGTCTCTCATGCTTTTAAATATGAATGCAAAAATCTTCCTCATGTTCAATTACCAAAGTTCTTAGTTATCCTAAAGAGTAAAACACTTAAGGGGGGAGAACCCATAGGCGTCTTTTCTGAAAAAGAAAAAAGTTCTATATAACATCATCATTTTAAACTCTTCAGTTATTCAGAAATGCTCAAATATAGGCTTGGTGAATGTTCTTGATACTAAAATATGATACCAATGAAATAACGTGAGGGTATATGAGAAACTTTGTGTTACTGTGTATTTCACTTTTTTGACCCACCGCTTAGATTTTTATAAATTTTAGGATAAGGAAAAAGAAAGTTAGACCTCACTTGAAATGAGTAAAACTAAAAGTGCAAAAACTTATATACGTTTTTGCCTTTTTGCCTTTCTATTAGGAATTTATAATTTCTCATCAATAAATAGAATTTTAATGGAACACGAAAGCAAGTCTTTTTCCCCCAAAAGTCTAAGTATTACACATAATCCTATTTGAAATGTCAAAAGACAAAAAAGTAGGTAGGTTGATTCTACCAAAAAAGTGTTAGGCTCTTTTCAAAGCTATTTAATCAAGTTATGAATTTTTGCCAAGAGTTTTGCAGTACTATTCAGAAAGCAGTCTCTAAAAATGTCGTCTTCGTCCCATCTCCTGAACCACTGAATTATGGATATATTTTGATGAATGTTAAAGTACAGATGAGCTACTTAAAAACTGAAATGAGTTACAGTCACTCTTGATGACACCTTAGTGAATGAAAGACCACTGGGTAAATGCCAGTGAACGTTAAGAGTTTTCAAATTCTAATTCTCATAATCCCCCTCTCTGAGGAGTTTACAGTGTTTATGTACAAACCACATTCACCTTTATTTGAAAAATTACTTATACTTTCTTATTTGTTTTCATAGCAAGAGAAATTGGGTGATATCTGCTTCTCCCTTCGCTACGTACCTACTGCTGGCAAACTGACTGTTGTCATTCTTGAGGCAAAGAACCTGAAGAAGATGGATGTGGGTGGCTTGTCTGGTGAGTCTGATGTTTACTGTGTTTTTTGATGCTGTTTTATCGTGGATACCGAGTGCACAGCACACGTGCCGCGATGCCCCACCCCTTAACTGGTCACAATTCCCTTTCCCATGGAGCCTGGAAGCAGTGTCAGAATTCATCCCAACACAGAGACCCAGGAAGCCACTCTCAATTTATTAGAATTAGCAGAGAAGATGAAACCTATTTTCCCGCTTCACAGCCCAGGTATCAATTGTCAATCCTATAGCTCTGAAAGCTGAAAAACTGCTTCTCTTTTGAAAGGCAACACCTATGACCAATTATAATTTTGTTCCGTTTTTTTTGGTTTTGTTTTTTGGTCAAAATTCATTTATGATATGAAAAATACTGTTTTATCTGAGGCTCATTAGGTTAATACTTAATTTATATAATAAAAGACAAATATTAGGTAAGTATATAGTCTAAGATAGCTTTTAGCAACACTGTTTTGTGTGAACATGCAGCATTTCAAATATATGTGAACAATAAAATCTGAGGGTGAATCCTCATGGTAATGCATTTATTCTCTACAGCTTGTGTTGGGGATGGGGAAATTTTGGGATTTAAAGTTCTGTACAACCCAATTTTAGTTTTAAAAAAAGTGAGTAAAGTATATTCTTTCTTTTTTTTTTAAAGTGAGTAAAGTATATATATATATTTTTTAACATCTTTATTGGAGTATAATTGCTTTACAATGGTGTGTTAGTTTCTGCTTTATAACAAAGTGAATCAGCTATACATATACATATGTCCCCATATCTCCTCCCTCTTGCATCTCCCTCCCACCCTCCCTATCCCACCCCTCTAGGTGGTCACAAAGCACCAAGCTGATCTCCCTGTGCCATGCAGCTGCTTCCCACTAGCTATCTATTTTGCATTTGGTAGTGCATATATGTCCATGCCACTCTCTCACTTCGTCCCAGCTTCCCCTTCCGCCTCCCCGTGTCCTCAAGTCCATTATACTTGCTCAAAAGCAAAGTCAACTCAAGGACTTTTCATTTCCACAGCTGAACACAATTGTTTTTATTTTCTTCTCTGTGTGATTAAATCAGTTATATTCTTGATCTTCTAGTAACTCATTAAAGTGTGAGGAATTTTCTTGATATGGCACAGGGTCAAAAATAGACTATAGTTGTCACTGTTCATGGCTATGGAATTAGAACCAACATTACTGGTTATTCAGTGCTTTCTCTAATAAAAATATTGCAAACTTCAAAAGGTCACCCTCATGCAGCATGGTGATTTTATATTCTAAAGTATAACAGCTAAAATATGCTAAAGCTAAGGTTCCACTTACTGAACCACTAATTTGTCAACCAAATTCTCCTGGTGCCTAAATTTACTTCTCTTTATAAATACATTGCCTGGGGAATCTGCACTACTTCTTTCATGTCACTAAGACCCCATTTTAAAACGTGCTGCTTTCATTGCCTAATGGCATTAACAGAGCAAGTTTAAAGCAATGAGCAGTTTCTTTTAAAAATGTAGAGTATTTATTGTGCCTAAGATGCAAAATATATGCATACACATGTGTATGTGTCTATACACATCCACCTTTTCCTGGCTCTGTCCAGTAAAAAGGCCTAGAAACAAAGACTGACCTAGTAGCCATGACCATCCCAGAACCAGAAATGGTGTGAAAATACAATTTCTCACTAGAAGAACCTGGAGCTTATTGGAGAAATGGTAGATTCCAGGTGTGGCAAAGGAAGGTATACAAGACAAGCCTAGAACATCTCGTCATACCAGAAAGCAAGGAAACTATCAAAGACTAATGAGGTCATGTCAGCAGGTTTAAGAGTCACCTTGAAGAGGCTTCCACTGGCCAAAGATGTGATAATTTGAACATCAGTAATAATAATAAATGCAATGTATTTAAACATAAAACAAAAGAGTATTTAATGTGCAGATAAATTTTTAGGCACGAGAACAGTTTACCCCCAGAATTCTACTTATCTATGTATCTTGAAGTCTAACCTCAGACGCCTTTGACCTTTCCACTTCCTTTGGTTCAATAGCCAACTATCATCATATAGTTCTCTGTATCCTCTCTCCCACACTCCTTTCCAAACTCCTATGCCAACCACCTCCTCATCACCTCTATCTAGTGCTCTCCTGGTCTTCCTCCCAATTCACCTTACACCCTTCATCAGAGTTCCAGAAGCAACTCTACCATGAAGCCAGTAACTTCAGGGTCCCTTATTTGTTCTGTCTTCTCCCAAAGTCCTAGAAAGGAGTCCCCCCATGGTCACAGATAGATATTTCACCTACAATTTGTTAATCACAGTTTGTGCCTCTTGACGCTGACGCCTCTTCCATCATCCATCTCTCTTGTTGTTCAGCAGCATCAGAGATGCTACAGGCATTTTTGAGGTTTAGCTATGGGAAGCTGGGTCTAGTAGGACATTATTTATGTGGCTTGCAGTCATAACCATGTGTAGTTGGGTAATTGCTAGCTATCCCAGCGAAGGAAGGGCTCCTTGCATGACTCCTACTACCCATTGTGCTAACTCAACACTGTGACATGAAAGGGGCAAGGCCAGAGGTCATATCTAATTCAATCTTCATAACTCTACAAACAAGAAAAAAATATATTCTTTTTTCAAATGCCAAACTACATTTGCTGAAAATAGCTAGTTAACTGGAACCAAAGTGGGCTGTTTTGCCAGGGTTTACAATTATAGTAGCTTCACGACCCACCTAACCCAGTTCCACCCCTAAATTTGAATTACCTGGAATGATTTGGTCGAACAGTTAAATATTAAATTAAGGATATTTAGCCTTGAAATATCCTTAAAGAGTCCTAATCATATGGGCTTCCTGCTGCCTGTAAAATTAAGTCATAATCACTCAGGTCTACATAATACAGATACTTCCAGACTATGCCCCACCATATATCTATATTTGAACCAAGTTGACCAGCACACTGGTCCCCAGAACAGGCGATGGGATTTGCTGCCTCCACTGTTTGCTTAAGTTGTTTCCTTCACCTGGAATCTCTTCCATCCACCAAGGTCTAGCTAAACCCTATCCATTCTTCAGGCCCAGCTTAAGTCTTATTTGCTCCATCCATTGAACAACTATGTATTGTGTCCCTACTTTATGTTAGGAATTGTTCTGAAACCAGGTTTACATCAGTAGATAAAACAGCCAAAGGACCCTGCCCTCATACAGATTACATTGTAATGTGGGGAAACAGACAGGAAGCCAATACATAAGAAAAGCACGTTGTACACCAAGAGGTGATAAGTGCTATGAAGAAAGCAAAGCAGGGAAGTAGAATAAGGAATGTTGGGGAGACGCTTTAAATGGGGTGGTTGGAGGAAGACCCGTGAGTAGGTAACCTTTTGGCAACAACCTGGAAGAGGTGAAGAAGTGAGCCATAGGGGTGCCTGGGACAGACAGCATTTTACGTGGAGGGACTCAATGAAGACTTTTTTGATCCATCCTAAAAGAACAAATTTCTTCCTTTTTTAAATGCCAGTAGTTTGTTTTCACCCTTCAAACATCACGCTTCTCTCACTAGACTGTGCTCTATATTTGTACATCCCACCATGCCCCCACTGACTGGTAGCACTGAGCTGAGCTGCTGAATGAATAATCAATTATTTACAAAGGAGCTATGGCCTGAAAAAACAAGTCTTGCATTTCAAATTTGTTTAACCTACTTACCATTAAAATATCTTTAAGCACTTGGATGGTCTGTCTCAAAGCAAGTTGACCTATGTCCAAGGAGACCAAAATTATATAACGAGGTCCTTCCAGGTAATTCAAATGCCAAACTACATTTGCTGGAAGTGGCTAGTAGACTGGAACCAAAATGGGTTTTTGCCAGTGTTTAAATCCCAGTCTCCCACTGTTAGCAATTTGACATTAGACAAGTTATCTAGCTTTCTAAGCCTCAGCTGCATTATCTGTAAAGTGGGAGTAATTAGAGAATCTTATTTATAAGGTTATTGTGAGAAATAAATGAAAGCACACTAAAGTGCTTACTATTATTGTAATTATTTCTATTAGTAACCTTATCAAATCTTGGGCTAAATATGCAAAATGTGAAAGCAACCAATGGATAGTTTAACCAGTTCCTTGATTTAGTGGGAAAAAAGTTTGATGGGATTGGCTGGTCAATTCAGACAAAGAGATATCAGTAGACACCTGTATTCTAAGTCCCAATATCATATTAAGACAATATATGGGATTAAACAAAAAATACTGAAGAAGAAATAGGAACATTTTTTAAAATAATTTCTTACTACTCTTCAACACAGTCAGTTTCTTTCTTTTCTACTGTGTTAATTCAAAAAGCATGGCTCCAAGATTTTGCCTCTATCATATACCCAATATAACAAGCAATGCAAATCCCAACTCTTACTTTACAGTGACAAACTTGATTGGACCATTCACATATCTACAGTAGACACTTGAACTTTGATGCTTCCTATTCTAGCGCTCAAGTATTTATGAGCACCAGCGAGGGTTTCTGAATCTAGCTATTTGTATTGAAATCTTGAGTCTTGCAGGCTGCAAGGCTGTTCTTCAGGTGCAAGTAGGTGCAGTAGGAAATGAGCAGCTTTTGTGCCCTGTACTTGGAAAAAACTCAAGACCCCTGCCTAGTAACCACAACTTAATATACATCTGCACTTTTGGAGTAAGTCTCCCTTCAAATAAATGTTTTCATAAAAATTGAGGTAGAGTATGAAGAGTGCCTTAGTCCATTCAGGCTGCTATAACAGAATACCATAACATGGGTGTCTCATAAACAGAAATATCTCACAATTCTGGAGGCTGAGACATCTAGGATTAAGGTGCCAATAGGCTCTGTGTCTGGTGAGAACCTCCTTCCTGGTTCACAGATGGATATTCTCTCTGTGTCCTCACGTGGTAGAAGGAGCAAGGGAGCTCTTTGGGGTCTCTTTTATAAGGTCACTAATCTCTTTCATGAGGGCTCGACCCTCAAGACCTAATCACCTCCCAAAGGTCCCACCTCCAAATACCTTCGCACTGAGGACCCTGTTTCAACGTATGATTTTTAAGGGGATTTTAACATTCAGTCTATAGCAAAGAGGTCTAAGAAATTGAAAGCATCAGAAAAGTTGAGAATTCCTAAAGGTGTGAGGTTCTATATATGTCTTGCATTTTTTAGCTGTATAATTTTTATATTCGAATTTCTACCCACGTAGACTCACAAGTCAGAAATAACTAGATACCTTGCTCCTAATTTCTTGTCCCTGGATATGTTACAGTTACTCTTCTCAGGTTTTTTTTTTGGTCATCCCAGAAATTTGAGACTTCTGAGTACAGCTTTAAAGAGGAATGTCAAGATGCTAAATTCAGTTTAGGCTTTACATCACAAGTTAAACAAAATTCTGAAAGTTTTCCAACGAGTACATAACTGTTCCAAGAAGGAAAGACAAAACTTCTGAACCAGCAAAATGAAAGTGATAGTAAGCTTTTAAGTTTCTGTATTAGGGAGAAGCTCTAATTTTCAACTTTAATCTGAAAATTGTTTTCAAGTGTTAAGAAGTCATTAGCACATAGTTATAAAACACTTTACTAATTTAGAAAACCTTTTCTAACTTGGTTTTCTCATATGGTCCTCAAGATAGACCTGTAAGGTAGTTTCTGAAGGTGATACTCTCAGAAAATTGAAGCTTAGAGACACTAGCTAATGTACGTAAATCATCTTGCTCCACGTCTGTCACATACGTGGCATTCAATACTGGCCATTGCTTTTGTCATTACTGACATTCAAAGTCACCTAATTTGTAGATCATAGAGCTGGGACTGAAGTCCAGGTCCTACAATTCCACAACATAGAACATCTCAAAGACTGTTCCATTTCCCTCTTCCCCTGAAGCTAGGACAGAATTCTTTTGAAATTTTTCTAAATGTTTGTACTGCTAGGAACCATGGCAAGTAAATCAAGGTAAAAATCTGCAGCCCTGCCCCCTTGATATGGTTTGTGTTCACCTATATTGTGAAGAGAACATCAAAAGTATGACAATAATTGGCAGCAAGAGAATGTTGGGAAAACATAGGAAGGACTGAAATGATATGCCCCCTATTCCAGCAGTCTGCTGAAGGTCAAGGACCTGGAGAGGTAACTACGAGGTAGGATCAGGTCAGAGACATCCTGAGGGCTGGTTGGAGAGAGCGTGGTGGAAACTGTTCTCTCTTTTTTGACTTTATTTATTGAAGTATAGTTGATTTACAATGTTGTGTTAATTTCTGCTGTGCAGGAAAGTGATTCCATTGTACATATATGTATACATTCTTTTTTATATTCTTTTCCATTATGGTTTATCTCAGGACATTGAATATAGTTCCCTGTGCTATACAGTAGGACCTTATTGTTTATCCATTCTATATATGATAGTCTAACCCCGAACTCCCACTCTGTCCCTCCCCCTTGGCAACCACAAGTCTGTTCTCTATGTCTGTGAGTCTGTTTCTGTTTCATAGATAGGTTCATTTGTACCATATTTTAGATTCCACATATAAGTGATATCATATGGTATTTGTCTTTCTCTTAGTTCACTCAGTGTGACAATCTCTAGGTCCATCCATGTTACTGCAAACGGCATTATTTCACTCTTTTGTATGGCTGAATAGTATTCCATCTTATATGTGTACCACACCTTCTTTATCCATTCATCTGTCAGTGGACATTTAGGTTTTTCCATGTCTTGGCTATTGTGAATAGAAACTGTTCTCTCTTACCATCTTTTCTCCCTTTCACTTTCCATACCAAGTCCCACCTCCAGTCTTCTTCCTGGCCATCCCCAGACCTGTCTCATCACTATGGAATTTATACTGCAAAAAGCAAAGAGTAGGAGTAGAGAGGTCCCCCAAAGCATCTAAGTTCCAAAGGAAAGGGCGATGGATTTCACAAACGGCACCACCTACTTGAGGGAGATGATGGGAGAGGAAGAAAGGAGGCACATGGTGGTAAAGAAGTCACCATTGCTTTACAGCAAACTGCCAGTGTGTGGACAAGCCCCTGACACCTAACCCAGTATGATTGACCATGCTTCCCCAGCCCTGCTGGCCCCGCCCCGCCCCCACACACGCACTCCTTTCCTTTCTTCAAGATGTAATTTTTTAAAAATTTGTTATGGGTTTGTCTTGTCATTTCTACTGTCCTAGAAATAGAATTTGGAAAATAGAGCCAATTTAAATTTTGGAAGTTATCTAGGAAAGGGCAACTCACCCAACCTTGGGGAATCACTAGATTCCACATAGAAACCATGAATGAGCACAGGCCTATCGTTCTTTCAAGCACTAGACATCAAGATGTGATATTCTACCTACGTCAGAATCATCCAAGGTACATGTTAAAATTTAAGATTTCACGGACCACCTCAGACCAAACTATAACTGAATATCTACGGGTGGGAACCTGGAAATTGCATTTTAAACATTCCCCCATGTTATTCTTATGCATCTTAATAGGAAACTATATAGGGAATGTATAGAGTTAGCTGAAGCTAGGGTGGAAATCATATTGCAATATATTTGTTTGAAATCAACGCATTGAACAACTTGCACTTACAATGTTTGTCAATTTATGTCACAATTCTTTTTTTAAAAAAAGAAAAAGTAAACTGTGTTTTAGAGGCTTAAATTCTACATCATAATTTTTTAGCTGAGGTCCAGGTCAGCCCAACTCCAAGTTATAATTTTTATCAGTGATATAGGATACATCCTTTGCTTCATCCACTGGAATTTCCTTAAGAAGTCCTATTTTTTTTTTTTTTAATCAGCTCAGTATCCTCTTCCCTGAAAAATACCTTGTCCACATATCTAAATTACTGTCTTTTCTTCTTCAGTTTTTTCCAACCAAAAACAAAAGCAATAGGCAGTTCCTTTATACATTCATGATCACCACTCTTAACTGTCCTTCCATTGGTGTTGAAAGCATGACAAAGAAAACCACTCCAAATTCAATTGATTTGGACTAAAAGACACTAGTCTGGGAGCTGGGCCAACAAATCAAGTGGCAAAAACTTATTGAGCCAATTAGATAGGGATATGCAAATTAATTGGCCATGATATCAGGGTCAAGCAATAACATGCAAATAAACTGGCATCTTATTGAGCTAACGAGATAGGAGTATGCATAATAAGTTGGCCATGATGTCAGAAGGCTTCATCCTAATTTTAGGCTTGAATGTTATAATATAAAATTCTGTGACACTTCGAAAGGCTTAATTACAATATTGATAAAATAGTCTGAATCCCTAAGATGTGAACAAGTTGATCTGAAAAAGAAATGACAAGTCTTTAAACTGGATCATCCTACAATGTGAGATCCAGCCACAATTACCACAGAATAGAGAGAGATGCTACACCTGAAGGAATAAGTGGTTTGGATGAAATGGGAAGAGGAGATGTGGGATGTGGGCTAGATTTGATATCAGAAAAAATGAATGATTGGCTGAAACGCATTAGTTCAGAACAGCACAAAAACTCCTAAATAAGTCCTTTAGCCGGCAGGTACATATCAAATCATACAACAAACATTTGAATACCCACTCAGTGACAGGCACTATGCCAGTCCTTGACTAAACAAGTAAAAATAACAGCAGACCCTCACGTAGCACAATGTGAGCCAGACATCCTCCTAAACGCTTTACGTGTGCTAAGTGATTTAACCCCCACTTACAACCCTATGAGGTAGATACTATTTTTAATGCTATTTTATTGGTAGAAGTAAAGCACAGAGAGGTAAGTAACTTTCCCAAGGTCACAGAATCAGTATTTGGCAGATTTAGGATGTCAAGCCAAGCAGTCTTCCGACTCCATGAATAAAACTTGACTCCTCAGGCATTATCCTTCCTCACCAGGTTCAACCTGGATGACAGATGGCTAACTACCTGTTATAGTTTGAGAGATGGCCAAAAATGCTACCTGATTCCAAAATTCCTTCATGCCCAAACTGAAATTAGACCATGGAAGCCACTAACATAAATTCACTGGTTGATTGCTCAATTAGATTTTGGTTACTTAGATGGCAAAGACAGGATCAATGAGTTCATAAGATCAGACATCAAATACTAATAGATTTCCAGGCTGAAAGGACCATGTCAGTTTCAGTGTACAGACTGGCATGTTAATTTAGTGACTGATTCTTTATGCACAAAAGAGGACAAAATACAAAACAGTGTAGTTTCAGCTGTATCAGTGGTAGAGACGTAGGGATGTTGCTAGAACAATACGGAAGAAAGCCCAAGTCTAAAGGATTTGAGTGCCTATTAGGTGGTAGAGGAAGACTAAAGAAAAATTTTACCCACTACTCAATATCAAGGGCTGATTCTGGACAACAGTGTGTATGATATGATTGGGATGGGGGGGAGATATGATTTAATAGTACAAAAGCTTACTGCCCCTATAAAGTGCTATGGGACTCTGTGGGCCGATATTACATATTTAAATAATAAGACTGAAGAAACTTGAATTGCAACAGACAACTACTAGGAAAATAGAGCTCAGCTGGACAATGTTAATGAGATCCACATATGGAGAAGTGCAAATAGTTCCAAAGAAATCTGAATTTTTACTAGTCACCTTGAAACTCCAATTTTGAAGGTAACATCCACGTTTCCAGCCACTGAAATTCCAAGCTCAGTGAATCAACCCAAAAGAAAAAGAAGAAAAACAAACCTTGCTAGGCTGAGTAATCCAAAGTGTGATAGATGAGCCTCAGTGTAGTCAAGCTTAGAAGTAATATATTGAAAGGAAAAAAAAAAAAGTTAGAGTATAAAATAATAGGGTCTATTATAAGCCAAGAAAAGTCACGTAGAGCCATCCATTGAAGACATTTATCAAGTGTGCCACTACAACCAAAGAGGCTTGGTGTTGTCGTGGAGGATTTTATAAATACGAGAGGGAAAAAATGCCCTGCCTTTGTCCCAGACTAAAGCTCATTCACGCGTGGAGTGCCTGCGTGTTACAGTCTGACCTTAGGAAAGAGAGCGGGGTTAAAGGACCAGCTGCCAGAGAGGCGGCTAGCACAGGGATGAAGAGGCTGTGTTTGAGAACAGGCTAAGAAGATTGCGACTTTGTAGTCTGGAAAAGGAAAGCTGAGCAGAGATATGATTAAAGTCTGAAAATCATGAAAGGTAGAGCCAGAGTAAGACCTACCTGTTTATCATGTCCCACAATGCTACAATTAGGAAGTGACTTTGATGCTTGAAAGAGAATAGATAAAAGGGAGGGCCGTTGAGAATCATCTCAAAGGCACCTTTCTGCTCAAATTGTTCATCACATTTTCTCTGCTACTTTACGGTTCGGTAGTAAAACTTGTTGTTCTAGGAGATGGAATGGGTTAAGATCAATGTATGGGTCTGTTTTGAGTTATAGGCTTGAAAGGGGACATCTCTAAACCTTTATTGTATGTTGTCTTGTAGGACCCCCCAGGTGCCTTTCCATGAGTAACCATCAGAAACAGACCCCACAGCTGCAAAGCTCACTAGCTGTTCAACCCAGAAGGGCTATATTTGCATCCTTGAGTTTCCATTCTATCCTCTGCTCTCCATTCAGTATGTAAGAAAGGAATAGGGAAGGTCAGATTTAATAGGTAATTGCACCGGCAGGATTAAAGCCCCAAAATACTTTTGTTTTTAAACTTATAAATTAACTGTACTTGAACTTTCAGAAGTTAAAAAAATATTGCAAATATCTTTGCCATTTTTCACTTCCTTTTATGAGACTGCCAGTTTCCCATTCAGACTGGAACAGTTAGGTAACAAAAAGGGGAAATACTATTGAGTCTGAAACACCACAACAATGCTCAGAGAAATAGAAACATCAAAAACAATCTTTTAAAAAAAAAAATTACACTTTATTATAGTCACCTCCACTTTCAAAAGGATATACTGTTTGTATTTGGTCCCTTAATCCCTTATTCCTGATTTGTTATAAATTTAATCATTCTTTTTCCTTCCTTTTTATAGCCTTGCCACTTGCTTGTACCAAGAGCTACCTTGAGAGCAGAGATGGTGTCTACATATGTTTGCCTTGTCAGAGGCCCTGGAACATATGTGAGGGGAACATACTTCAGCTTCCCTGCCTAAACAACCAGTTACAGATTTTAAGATTCTGCCAATCTAACTGGTTATTTTGCCTTCACCTTCCAACTGATCTGACTTAATTTCTTCCATTTAATGAAATCCTTTCGGCATCATAGAGTAGTAATAGTATAATAGAAACAGCAACTAAGAAATAAGATCAGAAACATAACATGTAGTTATTGAAATTGATTTCAGCTGTCATTTTCAGATTTCTTTTTTCCTTTTTTCCCCCACTCCCTTAGTAGTTTAAAAAAAAAAAAAAAAAAAAGGGAAACAGATTATCTCCAGGAAATAAAGGAAAAGAGTAACCCAGAAATGCACGCGTTACTATAGTTATTCCTCAGTGAGGGTCATAAAGACATTTTCCAGTGAAGAAGTAAAGACAAAAACGGTCCCCTAGTCACATCTTTAGCCCAGCATGAACAGATAAGGCCATGACTCAGCATCTTACTTGTTCATTGCTTTATAGACTAACTCCTTATAAAAGTCAAGAGACCATAGCAGCTCATTGCCTTTTTCAATTGGTAAGGGCCTAACTTTTGCTACATATCATTCTCAATGCTCCCAGGAAAACTAGGAGGTTTTCTATAACTTTTTTCTTCTACACACACATTAAAAAAAGATTTTAAGTGTTTACTTAGGAAATTAACTTTGTAACTTGAAAATATGAGATAAGCACATTATTTGATCTCCTTGGGAAAGCTCAAACTGCTTTTGCTCAAAACTAAAGCTACATGGTGACTGACTTAACTTCTAGACTTCAAACTACTGATTTCAGCCAACAATACGACAGTGTGATTAACTGTCCCATGTGAACCAAAAAGAGCTGAATGCATTTAGTGATAGCACCCTTGCAGAGCTCATACGCGTACACATGGAACTGTGAGATGTCACAGTAATCTACAGTTGTTACAGCTGCCATTTGTTCATAGTATTATGGACTTTCATATCCTAATTAAGGAAACAGATGCTTTCACACATAGCACTGTTAAACTATTTCCCTCAATTTTTAGTTTTCAAATTATAGAGAAGCTTAATTAAAATAACCTATAACCCCACCACTGATTTCAAATGGAAGGTAGAAAATTAAGCCCCCAAACTACTCCCTCTAATCCCTTTCCATTCAGAGATAGTTCAGTGTCTCAAGGAAACAATTTGAAACTTCACATCAAGATTTTTTTGATTTATATAAATTATATATGCACATATAATATATGCATTTTATAAAAATGAGATAAAAAACATATTATGCTAATATTTTTTCACCTAGCAATATATAATAGAGATCCTTCTAGGACAGTATGTATAGATGTGCCATTACTTCTACTAGTTGTATGACATCTCTTTGTTTGGATGTACCATAACATATTTAGTAATTCCCTTATAAATATAACTGTGAGGAAAACTATTTAACTTCAAAGGACTTGAAGCAAGACCTAAATAGAATAATGTGCTCCTGGGTAGTACTATACTATAGTAAAGATGTCAGTTCCTTCCAAATTAATATTAAAGTGCCATTAACAGATTGGAAGAAACCAAAGGCATTAATATCCCTATAATACATAGAGTTTCTACAGATCAATAAGAGAAAGAAACACAATGGGGGAAATTTCCCATTTTTTTTTTTTAATGTTTCTAAATTTTTCTCACTGCTTCTTATACTGGCTCCTGTTGCTAAAAGGTAAAATATTACATTTATACAGTCTCATCATGCCCTCTAACTAGGAAAGGATTTTAAAGTAAGATGCAATTACCTTAAGTTCAAAACCTAAAACTGTTGCTTAAAAAGACAACCCTGACTGATTGCAAAGAATACAAAAAAAAAAAAAATCAGCTCATTAGCGTGTAGATTTTCAGATTTTCATCAGCTATATTTGCAGGCGTTTGAATCCTTTAACACACTCAGTCTAGCAGCATTGTTTTGATAGCAAGTTGGAGATATCTGCGACAGTCACTATAGTCAAAGTAAAAATATATACCTTTACAAAGTCAAAACCAATATTTTTAAGAGAATTTCTCAAGTTCTAGGTTTTACAAAACTACTTAAACATGTGAAAGCTACTTATACTGAAAGTTGCCAATTCAAGGTGTAGAAAATACTCTTGAGTTTTATAGTACCTTCTTTACATGCAGTGAAAACACTATAAATGAAAGCAGCCTAAAGAGCTGTATTATATTATAGGGAAGCTTCAGTTTACTATAATTAGATACCTATTTTAATCTTAACTGGAAGGCGTGCTCATGTTTTATATAAGAATTTCACTGAAAAATTTTTAAGAAGAGTTTTGTGGCAGAGAATTTTTTTTTTTTTTGTGGCAGAGATTTTAAAAGAGGCAGTGAATGCTTATGAATTATGCAAGTCTGAACTTTCATTTTAATAACTTCATTAAAATATAAAAACCTTAAAAGCCTCCCAATAGGAATTTAACTTTATAGAAAGGCTTTATATGTGCCCTGACCTTGCCAAAAGGCATGCCTTAGGCATGATTTAACAGTTATTACAGGGCAAAGCCTAATAATAAAGACCCATCTGAAAATACCAGCATTTGTCCTTGCCTCCTCGGCCTCCAGTGGAGTTGCAACTCAGCCGTAAACAGACCTTCTCCTGAGAGACAGCAGGATGCAGTGGGAAAACAACAGTAACCAGCATTGGACAACTTGGATCTGAAGCCTTTTAACCTTTCTGATCCTGTCTTCTTGTTTATACAATTGGGGTATTAATAACAGCAAGGTTGTCACGTAAGCAAATGAAGTCATGTCAGGTGGAAACTCTGAGTCGACAGCACCATGTAAGTGTTGGTTATTTTTAAGCCAAAGACAGTTCTTGGTTGACTATTTTTCTCACCATATCCTGGTTCCTAGAAAATATAGTCCTGTATGGCTCACATTGTGTATGTTTAAAGAATGCACCCCTATTATTTGGATGGCAGTCACCTGCTAGGACTCGCCTACTCTAGGAGAACATCCCAAGGCTAACAAACCCTGCTCCCCTCTTCCATTAATTCTTGGCCACAAGACCTTGTATATTTTATAAGAAATAAGACCAGTAGTGTATTTCTCAAGGATATATTTCTACCATTTTCAACTCTAAGTTACATGAATTTTCTAAGATACCAGAGTTCTCTCCCAAGTGGTTCTTTATGATCACAGGCCCAAGATTGGGCTAATAAATAGGAATACAGAATAGAACCTCTCTCATCCTAATTATCAAGTTCATGCCTGGAAGCTGGATAAACTCTAAAATGAAAACACCATAAGATGGAACCTGGTGTTGCTTTGTTAATTTGACTAGAAGGGGCAGGGCCTGCTCCCAGAGCAACTCTGGGGGAAGAAATGTGAAGAACTGTTGTGCCCTACAGCAGAGATGAACCCTCTATGTCACTTTGATTTGTTATTTAACTAATCGCTAATTTTGCCCACATCAGTAATGTTGAACTGTGTCTCTCTCAAACTAGCCACGCTGACCCAAGTTTAAACCAATTGCTTAGGAAGCATTTTCTGTGAAGCTAAGAACCTGAAGACTATCTATATTCCAGGGATAAGTGTCAGAGCTTCACAGGATGCTAAGGCAGATATAAACACGCGATTAGGAGGTATATTCCAGCTTGATCCTCACATTTAAAAAACTCTTCAAACATATTGCGATCAAGGCTGCTTTGATTTTTTTAAATCAAGATATCTTTAGTATTCCTGGAGTAATATTCACAAGAGAAGTATTACGTAAGTTTAGCACAAAGCTAAAGATGCTATCGTCAAACCAAATTAGATATACAGATTTTCATGTGTAAATAGATACATCTTTTAAATTAACATACCCACATAATTATAGCATATAGATTTTGATTCTTATAATTGCCACTTGAAATTTTTTTTAATCTAAACTATTCTAGCCATCTTTAATGCTGTAAGAGGACCTAGTTTTTAAAGCTACTAGAAGTTAACATTTGCTTGCAAGCAAGATGCAGGAATGGGAATTTTTTTTTCATCTTGGGTGGGTTGATGGGCACAACGATTTTTATTTCTGTGTGACTGCTGCTGGTATGGATGGGTCTTGCCATGGCCTCCCTAGCTTTTCCATTTGATCTGAAATGTAAAAACAGCAGTGAAATCTTCTTACCAACCGAGATTATTCATTTCAAAGATGAGACTCTGGCAACAGAGCCTCTATACACTGAGAAGTCTGGAATATTGCATTCGTTTCTGGAAACACACTTAAGAGGAGAGACGTTAACTCTCTGAAGCGAATCCAGAGGGAAATCAGGGTCATGCAGAGGGTAGATCCAGTCTCAGTTGAAGAACTGTTCAAGGAATTGGAGATGCTAAAGCTACAAAAGAACAGACTTAGAGAGGACATGATGGTAACTGCCTGCAAATACGTGGGGAAAGAATTGAACTTACTCTTAACTCTAAGGAGCTGAACTGGGAACAGCGGGTATAAGCAGTGGCGATCCTTACTTGGTTCTTTCAATTTCAGCACCTAAGCAAAGGCTAGAGGCGAGCTTAGCAGAAACACTGGGTTGAAAATTGTGCTCTACTCACTGCTGTAGGTTAGGGGGTCAACCTGTTAAAGTGCCTCCAATCTCCTAAGACTGTCTCATTTTAGGTGAGAACTAAAGCTCTAAGTGATCATGCTCAGCCTGAAGCTAGTATTAGCACATGGAAGAGCATATCTATTAAAGACAGATTTATCCCCACCAAGTAGGCATAAAAATTGAGGATGAAAGACTATTGCTGATAATGATGACGACAACGACAATACTATAATCTAGTCTTGTTTCATCCTAATCCCATGAAGTCAAGATTATCCCCATATGCAAATGAGGAAACGAAGCCTTGGAAAAATTAAGAGACTTGCTCAAGGTCACAGAGTGAATGAATGACAGGTCCCAGCTCCTCACTCCAGCTGGGTCTGTTACCTAAGCCCTTCTGATTACCCACTACATTCCACTGTCTAGACGATGCACACTGTAATTTCAATTGGCCATAATCCCCAAACCGTAGAAACCTCAACCGTAGAAGATAATAAATGCTTTCGAGCTGCAAAATGATAGTTGACTCACAATTAATACCCTCTACAGATTACCGTGACACAGTAACGATATCCAACTGTGCCTGCAAATGCCAACACATGCAGATGCCTGTGACTTCACAGATAAACAGCAAATGCCCTAATGAGTAAAAAATAACCGCTCTTTATTTTTTTCTGTGTGCTTATTTCTGCTGGAAAATAATGTCCAGAAGGAATTTATGTTCTTTCCAACAACTAAAAAGAAAAGAGAGAGGGAAGGGGGTGAGGGGCAGGGAGACTAGTGTTTACAAGTTTACATAATACAAAAAAAGAGCAGCCATGAAACAGTGAGCTGTGGCTTCCCAGTGGGAAGACATCACATGCAACCAGTGAGTTCCTGGGCAGTTTTAGTTTCCTTTAATCATTTCCAAAGTCGTGCCTCAAGAGGTGTAAGCTAAAAAGCTTCCTAACATCTTGCCTTCCTTTTTTCCTCCTTCTTTTTTCAGTTTGGCACAAAGTAGCAAGAAAAACAAAACAGACAAACCTGGGTAGAAGCAATTTAAGTATTTGCTTCCCCGGGAAAATTCCTCCGTTATTTTAGTCCCATCATCATTCATCTTTACCTTCGTACTGTCCACGTATTTCACTGGATCACAGGCTTGTCTTTCTTTGACCGTGTCCTATAAATGCCTTTCCTCGTTCATGAGACTGAGTTCTTTCATCGTCAGGGTTGCCAGGCACCCTATTTGTTCCTTTTTCTGTGTTTCCACGGCACACTGGAGTTACCCCTTCCCGTGATTTATCACATGCTGTAGGTGTCTCTGGCTCTGAGTTCCTTTTGCCAGAGACCTGACTTAATTCATTTTTGCATGGCCGTCATCTAGCACTGCCTAAAGTAGGGCCCCATAAGGGTTGAAATAAAATGAAAATACAAATATTTCATTTTATCCCCCCATGTTGGGCTTAAAGTATGAACTGAATTGAAATGAATCCAATCAAAAGTTAAGTTGAACTGAATTGAATACATTGACATTATGTCACAATAAAATTATCCAGATTACACTTACACTTATAGACAAATTGATTAGCACAGCCCAACTATGATGCTGTGTGATTCTAATGACTGATACTCCTAGCATTACCTATTATGTTACCATAGAAAGGGCAATACATTTAGGCATAATATTATAGTTATTTCTTTCAACTGAGGCCATAATGGCAGACACAGTCTAAATCACTGTGTATTTAAAGAGTGGCTAGGAAATGTAGAACAAACCTCTGGAAGGTTGACAGTAGGTCTGAAAAAGCAAACGATGTATAAAGTAACATGAACTAACATTACACTATTGATTATACAGGAGGATTCCTCAAAACAAGTAGATTTTAAATTTCATTTCCCAGGCTAAGTCAACTTCTTGGTCCAAGATGTGCTGTCATCCCAGAGGGAGAGGAAGTCCAATCACCATCAGGTCATCACCTCGCTCCTCTCTTCTCATTGACTGGTTTTTAAAGCCAGAGATAATCAGCAAGTCAATCACCATCTGGGTTAAGCCCTACATTGGGTACTCGAGATTCAGGTCAATAAGATGGACATAGTCTGTCCTGCTATGGAGACTACAGTCTCAAAAAAGACCAAACAAAGTATAAAAATAATTTAAAACCCTATGTATTAGAAACAAAATCAACAGGATATGAAATTAAAGGAGGTTTCCCTCAACCGATGGATATAGACTCTGATTTAGGAGTTATAGGCAATTCTTCTCAAAAATTCTCTCTTTCCAAAAAAGTTATTTACAAGCCAGATAAACATTTTGTGAAAATCAAAGTGAGGACAGGGCTGAGGGGGAGCTATCCCTTCTTTACAATCATTGTTTAAGCAGCATACGGTTGTCTAATGATGAAATAAGTGAACATCAGTTTGAAGATCTCTAATCAGTAAAACTTTTGGAGCACCTTCTTCCTCACATGTTTATTGTAGGTTTGTAAATTTTGTACATTTAATGTTGTAGTAATATAAAATGGACATCATAAACTTCTTTAAAAGTAAAAAAAGTAAAGCCTATGGCAAAAATAAAATACACATTTTACATTTATGAATGACAAAAATGTTATTCTCCCTTCCAATGTTACTAATATAACTATTGTGTTAGTAAATATGCATCATTGAAAATAGTTTTAACCCTGTGACATAGCAATTCACAAGTTTATTTCACTTAGTTCTAAAAAGAAGTGTCATTAAAAAAAAATACCTCACAAAGGCACAATATTTACTGTAAATTGAGACTCACAGTAAATATAAATCAGTAGATCACACTGACTGAAGTTTTTGATGTTTTTAAAAAGATTTTCAGTCACTTCTCTAACCTGAAATAGATCATTTTTACTTCGAATCACGTCTGACACTGAGCTCACTCGAGAAACAGTCAGTTCTGTCACATTCTTATTTTTCACTTGGGTGAAATACATTTGCATTATCAGGTTTTTAAGCCACCATTGTTTTTCAGGAATCTCTTTAAGCAACATGCTCATTTCGTGAGGATTAGTTTGGTTAAAACTAAATATAATCCAGAAATACACATCACTTAGTTCACGTAAACTGCAGTACATAGCAAAACACAAAAAGCAAACAAGTGAGGGTCCCTCAGGAAGTGGGGCTGTCATGGCCCCTCAGCAACCCTTGAACATTGCCTGTGAATGATGCCCAAACAAGGACACCACATTGTTCTGTACCTCAGACCGTAGCAACTCTCTAATCTGGTCTTATTTTTAGAAGAAAAAATAAAGCAGAAATTCTAATATTTTCTTCCCCATGGAGAATATTTAACTCCACACTGAAGACCACAGAAGACTCAAGGCTTCTACTTAATACACCAAAAATCTGCCAATCATACTACATTTTCTTTTCCTTTCTTTTCTCTTACCACAGACAGAAAGATATTGTATCATGTTGCTTCAATTTTCCTTCCTTAAAAAAAAAAAAAAAAATCAATTATTTATTAACCCAGAAGCACAATGCATTGTAATTTATCAACTAGCAAATGAGATAAGTGTTTTAGGCTTTGCAGGCCACCTGGTTTCTTGGAACTATTCAACTCTACCCCTGTAACACGAAAACAGCCATAGACAATGTGAAGAAGAGATGTGACGGTGTTCTAATAAAACTTTATATACGGACACTGACATTTGAATTTCATATAATTTCACATCTCGTGGAATATTATTCTTCTTTCCATTTTTTTTTCCAACTTTTAAAAATGGAAAAACCTCTTTAGTTCATGCCCACAAAAAAACATGCAGCAGGCAGATTTGGTCCATAGGCAATAATCTGAGGAGCCCCGAGGCCAGAGGAAGGGTAGGTAACCCCTACTGGGGTGTCATGGAGGCTTCCTGGAGAAAGAACTGTGTGAGGGGTTATGCAGCTCAGGAGGACAGGCCCAAAGCACAGTGTGAGCAAAGGCATGTCTGTGTGAAACTAATGGGCAGGTGCAATGAAATTTCTGCAGCAGAGAAGAGTGAGAAATGAATTTGGACAGAGAGGCAGGGCAGGATCGAGGGAATCGAATTTTATGCTCTGGGGGTGTTAGGGTGACACTGAGGGGTCTAAGCAGGGAGTTTATGTTGGAATGATCAGCAGTGGGGAATTCTAGAATGTCAGTTCTAGCTCTGGCTGTGCAGTCAGTCTGACTTGGGCTAGGATCCCCATTCTGCCACTGACCACACATACAACTTCAAACTAGCTTCTTATCCCTCTAACTCTGAATCCCTTCATCCAAAAACCAAAGATGCTCTCTAGGTCCATCCATGTTGCTGCAAATGGCATCATTTCATTCTTTTTTATGGCTGAGTAATATTCCATTGTACTATATATGTACCACATCTTTATCCATTCATCTGTAGATGGACATTTAGGTTGTTTCCATGTCTTGGCTACTGTAAATAGTGCTGCTGTGAACACTGGGGTGCATATATCATTTCAAATTAGAGTTTTGTCCAGATATATGCCCAGGAGTGGGATTGCTGGATCATACGGCAACTATTTTTAGTTTAAGGAACCTCCACACTGTTCTCCACAGTGGCTGCACCAATTTACATTCCCACCAACAGTGTAGGATGGTTCC